>NW_021620876.1:6665093-6683208 GCF_004785775.1 Grammomys surdaster
AGAGAGAGAGAGAGAGAGAGAGAGAGAGAGAGAGAGAGAGAGAGAGATATGAAAACTGGAGGAGAGGGACTCAGAGATTCAAAGTGGGGCACTATTAATCATAACAACAGTTATGCAATGAAAAGAGCAAGAGGCAAGAGGATGCTCAGTATACTAAGAAACTGAAAAAAGAATTCAAAGAAATAAACATTAAAAAAAATATGCCATGTACCCTGTGATGTCAACAAACTCCACGGATAACTGCAAAGACATCCTTATGCTGACACATCAGGCTAACAATGCTGAGAAACAAAGATAAGGAGAAAATCCCCTTTTATGGGAATGGAGTCTTCCGGAAAGGCGGGATAGATAAAAGAATGGCAGCCTGAGCTTAGGAGACAGGCACATATGAGAACAGAGGCTGACAGTCAAATGGCATGGAATTTCTTCTAGGGGGTGCAGTGATAAAGACTTCCAAAATTACACTATGGTTTCATGCATCTGTAAACGTATTCAAAAGAACTGAACTATTTATTTGCAGTGTATAAATGTTTTAATTTATTTAAAAGCAATTTTATTCCTGGAAAAATCTACTTATGAAAGTTGGGAATTTATAATCTTGAAAATGATAAATTGTAAATAAAAAGATACCTTTTTTACAGATTACCATATACAGAGACAGTGCTTTGTTCATAAAACCACAATATTGCTCAATGGCATAAAAGAACACAGTGCTGATTTACAGAAACATGGACAAATACAGTCATCATTTAGATATTATAGGTGTTTCATTAAGTGCAGAGAAGCATTATAGGTATTTCATTAAGTGTAGAGAAGCAGAATCAAAAGTATACAATGTTTCTATTTCTATTACATTCGTTATAGATACAAAATAAATGGCAATGGTCAGGAATGCAGGTTAAGAGTTGGATGTCTGGGTTCAAATGGGCTCTGTAAGGTGATGATGCCATTGACTATGGCATTGAACTGGATGATTTGTAACTATGACTTTATCCAATTCATTTATCTTATACTTATTTGTATGCCAATTGAAATTCCCTATGTATATTGGTGCATTCCAAGATGAAATGCAATTGTGACTGTACATCTAATCTCACTATGAAAAAACAACTGTTTTGATTTGAAAGTATAAAGCTAAATACATAAAGAACTATATATAAACATTCTACACTGATTAATAACACGTTCTTTAAGAGATTATATGTCAGCAAATCTAAAACTAATTTAAATGTATACTAGGGGTTAAATAAATAATACATAAGAAGAACAAGCAATAAATTATAGTTAATGGAACCTATTTCTCACTGTCAACTAAACTTCCATGTCTGATAAATATATCTAAATTCATGTCAAACTCAGGTAAGATTAAATATTTTTTAAAAGTGGTTATTCTTACCTCAATTTGGTGTTGACTAACATTCTGGAGAAAATACCAACAGCTGAGAAAAGGCAAATCGTTCCATAAAGTACAGTATAGAACTTGAACAGAACAATCAGAACTAAAACCTGTACATACAAAACAGTTACAGAAGGACAAAGAATGTGCCATCTACTGCTTATCAACAGAAGACTACTCATTGCACACCTCCAAAGAGTGCAGCTATGAAGTAAGAGTGCCCCTCCCCTCATCAGTGGTGGTGGAAGCACCCAGGAACTAGAAGGCTCTAGAGTTTATTAATGTGGCAAGTTCACATAGAACTTGAAGGGTACAGATGGGCCTCCTACCCGTTCACAGATATATTAACTCTTAGTAGAACTGCATCCATTCACTGCCCTGGGATGTTTGGTGATTGCTGATACTGTCTCTTTCTCTCCGAGACCCTCCTTCATACAGGAGTAAAGTGCTATCTTGATTTTACTCTTGCCCATGCCAGGGGTTCCAGAAGCTGCAGAGGACTAAGAGAAGTGGCCAGAAAGAACTCGCTTCTGATGTACACCAAGCTGTTCCTGCCTGTCATAGGTCACCCTTGAGTGAAGCACATTGTAAATCAAGTGGCCACCTGCATGCACCAGTAAGTCATTATTGAGCATACATAAAGACAGAAACATCTTAATTTTATAAGTACTCGTTGAAATTGCCAACAGTATTTTCAACCGCCTGTGACCTGGCACAGCTTTTCTTGAAGTCTAAGAGCAAAGCATACAGTTAAGAACAGAAGAAAAGCAAAGCACTCTTACCAACCAGTGTCCTGCATTCAAGGCACTGTATTTCCACTCCCCATTTCAGCCTAATTCCTTGGGAATTACAGAGCTTTTGTAAATGTCAAAAGCGCCATTCACATTCTTTGAGTAGAAATGTGCTCCGTTGGAGCTTTGCACTTTGGTCCAAATCAAAGACTTCTTGTGCTTCAGATTTCCCATCAAGGAAACAAAATTATGTGTTAGAGAGGTTATCTTGCAGGGTTTTGTTAATAGAGTGACAACTTCTTTGGCCATTGTGGAAGAAAATATGCCCATCAACACATAAGTGAAAGGAGGCTGGATTATCAGTTTAATGCACTAACCAGAATGTCTCCAATTTCACTAGCCAGAACTGAATAAACTGACTGAATAAATCTGACTATCTTCTGAGCAGATGTGACTATGGTTTAGGTTTAGGAATAGATTATTAGCTATTCAATGGTATGAAGTATAATTCACCAATCAGGAAATAAGTATATGACTATTAGAACTTAATTATTTTTTTGTTTTTTTACATTCCAAACATTGAAAAATTAAAAATACAGTCCTTCCACAAACATGCTTACTTATGGTAGGTTTTTATTTTACGCTGAGGCTGTGCAGATAAACACTAACAAGAGCTATTTCAGTAATCTTCTACCACACAGGTAGGATGAGCAATACTGGCAAAGCTATAGAAAATTGGCATGGGTCTAAAAGTAAGGAGAGGTGGCTTTTGTTTCATGCCAATACAGAGAGTGTTGCTTCTATTATAAGAACATAGAAAACAAAGTGGGAAAAGTTTTCTTTGGAAAGCTTTTCTTTGCTGGCCCCAGACAGGTGTAACATTGCCAATGCCATTAATGGACAGCATTCTACAAGATAGACCATCTTTATAATAGGAGGAAAATGGTCCTGTGGGAAAATACTTCTCTGCCACTGGACTACTACTCTATCTGAAATCAGGAATCACAGTATAAGGAAATAATATCTGCACATCTGAGGCACAAATCCTGTCCCTTATTAGAGAACAGAGCCAAAATGTGCTACCATAGAATCTTCTTCCCAGCAAAAGAATAAGAATAAAAGAATAAGACTAAAATTTCTAAAGGGCTTGCCCTCACATTTCAGAATTGTGTAAGCAAGAATGAAAAGAGGTCACAGGTCATGGTGAATCTTGTTAGACACTGAAAATCTTAAACAGCTAATGTAACATGGTGTGGAGTCTCCATACTCTTACATCCAAAGTATTCTTTCCCTGTGTCTGCAGTGGATTTGTGTTACAAAATGCAGCTTACATCTATTTGGGGCATTTGCCTGGTTATTGAAAAAACACCTGTCAGATGGTGCCCCAGTTAATATAAATATGAAAGCTGTTTCTGGATGAGTAGAGCCTAATGCTGGCAGGCAAATTTATAACTTAGCAGGAAGGAAAATTCACAGCCAATCTGGAGAATCAAAGAGATGGAATGGGGTATTTACTCTTACTGATCTTTCTCAATGCTCAACATTTTGCCCCATATGTGTCCTCTGTGTCTCATGTTTCCACATTCTATTATATTTTGCTCCTTCTACTGAACCAAATTCAAATTTCTTCACTGTTTTCTATCCTAAGATAGAATTAGATTGCAAGAAATAATAGTGGCTTTACAAATAAAAGTTTGCTTTGCAAATCTAGATCTGTGAAGTAGTTCCATGCCCATGATATTAAAAAATTCCCTAGCCAGCTTCAGTTTCTTTCCATGTCAGTACATCCTCAGCACATGGCTTCATCTTCCCAATTCCAAGATGGCTGCTATCCTAGCAGCAGCACATCCACATGCCACAAAAGCAAAACAACTAAGTAAATCTTAAAGCTTGAGTCAAAGTGTGAATCTATTAATGATTTTTAGTTTGGGTGTGGCTTACATGGTCACTGTAAGAACTGTGACTTAGATATGGTTGACATTCTCCCTAGTAGCAAGGACTGAGGTTGCTACTGGGATATAAACTACACTTAGTCAGGCTCTACATGAGTGTTTCCTTCCCTCTGAGTTATAATTCTGTAGCTAAGTTCCAACATGATTAATTATGTCACTGATTTATTGTACAGCCTTTTTAAAAACAACACATTTGAACACATTTTAATGGTGATCCTCAGAGTTTACTGTGAATTGGTGGCACCCAGAATGTTTATCAAAAAATAAAGAACACAAGTCTGCAATCCACTCACAACATTTCTGTAAAAGAGATGTAGGCTATGGACTATAATAATCTTTATAACTAATAATTTGCAGGTGATGTTGTTGGTCATAGAGCCATATGATAAAAGAAGTAGTGCTTGGAATGTTTCAGGGATATTTTGTAGAGCGAAGCTACTTTCTCCAGGACTGGCTTGAACGGACATATTCTCTGCATTTACATGAGTTTTCATATACTCCTTGCCTATTATAAAGATGAGTATAGAAAGGCAAAAATGACATTTAAAAATGTGTTTAAGAAGCTAGTTATTAAACATTACAAATAAGCAATGCAATACTCATTTTGCATATTGTACCTCGTAGACACATGGCATTTCTCCTAGTACAAGTTCAAGCACATTGCAATTAGGCATGTGATGTCTCTAGATTTTTGTTTTTGTTTTTTTTAACCCCTCAAGATTGCCTTAACTATACTGGGTCTTTTGCATTTCTACATAAAAAAGAATCACTTTACTTAATATTTGAACACTTCCATTTAAATTTCAGAAGGAACCACTCTTGCACCTGAAGGGTAAATTGCGTATTTTTATATCCTATGTTCATCTTAAAGTGGTGCTAAAATTCTACATCACTAAGAGGTTCATTTCTTCTAGTAGTTCCCTGGCATTGATACTAGCTTAAATCATGCTTTGTACTGAATTTGAATGTGGCCTCACCTCTTCAGCTTTGTGGAAGTGTTGTAGTATTAGAAATCTGTCTTTTATGACTAATAAAATTATTCTATAAAAACATTTTGTCCTAACCTTGTCTTTATTAGACATTTTTGATATTCAAGGTAATCTTGTTACTTACTGTTTATTCTGATGTTCTATTTCCTTATGATATAAATGTTTCTAGGTGTGTGATTTTTCATATTCTCTTATAATCTTATCTTTCATGCTGTTATTTATAATGTCTCATCTGTCATTTCTACATGTAATTATTGGAATTATTTGTCATTTTAGGAGTTAGCAGTTTATTCAAACTATGGTAGATCTTATTTTTGTTCATAATTTTATTACTTTTCTGGACTCTTCTTCATTTATTACCATGACTCCTTATTATTTCTACTCAAATCTTCATTCAGGAAGCCTTCTTTTAACTTTGGGATGTTTCATATTTAATTTGAAACATTGGAAACTTTGGTCATTTAAAAGATTCTTTTTTGATACAAGGATTAACATTGCTATGAAATTTCTTCTTTAAACAACTTTTGATTTATCCCATATTTTGGTATACTGAATTTTTAATTTTGTTTGTCTCAAAATACCTTTATATGTTTCTTTTTACTTCCTGTATGACTCATTCCATTAGTTTGTTGCTTAATTTTCACATTTTTTTGTGATCTCTTTTCTAAACCCCTCTATGTTGATTTCTAGTTCTAATTATTAAAAAAAATATTTAATATTATTTCAATTTTTATAAGTTTCTTCATTTGTTGACTCAGAGTGTTATTTATTTTGGGGGAGTATTCACTGTGCCCCTGGGAAGAATGTGTATTTTGTTCTTGTTAACTAGGGTTTTGAGCATGTGTATCTTCAGAGTCTATTTGATCTACTGTCATTTAAGTCAGCTCTGATTTTACTTACTTTAGGATTGAACCCAGATTTGTTGATGTTTTAGCACAACAGCTCCATGCTACTATATCCTTACACTCTATCCTCCATTATTGGGGCTAATAGTTATATACTTATGAATATTTGTGTTAAATGTTCATATGTTCACAATTATCACAGCCTCTTAATGAATGTACTTATCATTGTATAGTGTTCATCTTTATCTTGTGAAGAAGTCTGACCAGCGTTCATTTTATCTGTTATAACTATAGAGACTCATATTCTTTTACTATTCACATGGTCCCCTCTGTTCCCAAACTTTTAGCTTTTTTAAAATGTCTACTACTGAGGACAAATGTCTTGAAATGAGTATGTGATTAGATAATATTTTAAATTCCTTCAGCTATTTTCTTTCTTTGTTTGAAAATTTTAATCAACTTAAAATCAAAGCAATAGCCATTGATACTTGATGATTTTCTGAATGTTATTCTCATAATCTCCTATTTTGTGATTTGGTAATTATTTTTTCTTATATTCTGGCAATTATTTAGATATTTCACTCATTAAGTTGTATTAATATATTTATAAAATTAATTTCATCTGATAATAACTTTACCATAATGTTTATTTTGTATGTATGGGATCCTAAATATATAAATTATTTTTGGTTTTTGTTTTGTTTTTTAGCTAACTCATGGTTTATATTTTATTTTGTTGTCTTAGTAGCCATTGACTCTTTTGGTTTGTCATTTTTGAAATGAATATTAGAATTATACATTGAATATTTGGATGATAATGGTTTCCTTCAATTTTAGAGGTATTTTCCAGCTCAAGTTTGCAATTAAGGGAGTATAAAAGCATAAAACTTAATTTACTAACCATTTGATTTAAGTCACTTCGATAAGTTAGAGCAAAAAATCCAAATTTCACCAGCTTTTATTTCTAGCATATGTACCCTATTCTCTTCTTTCCTCTATTTTCTCTCTTCTCTTCTACTTTCTCCTCTCCTTTCTCTTCTCCAGTTTCCTCCTTTCCCTACCTATTTTCTCTCCTCTCCCCTCCCCTCACCTCCCCTCCCCTCCCCTCCCCTCCCCTCCTCCTCTCCTCTCCTCTCCTCTCCTCTCCTCTCCTCTCCTCTCCTCTCCTCTTCTGTTCCATTGTCCTCTCCTCCTTCTCATCTCCTCTCCTGTCCTCTCTTTTTTCTCCTCATCTCCTCATCTTTCCTCTCCTTTTTCTCCATTTCCCTTGCTGATTATTGTTCTCCTCCACTTTCTTCCATTCTCTTCTCCTTCCTTCTGTCTCCTCTCCATTCCTCTCATCTCCTCTTCTCTCACCTCTTCTCCTCATCTCCTTTTCTGTTTTCCAAATTCTCTCTTCACTTTCTCTTATGGTTTTCATTTCCTTTACTTATTCTTGAACACAGGAAATATGAAACTATGAGACCCCTTTCTGGAATTCATAGGTGAAGTTGAAAATTTTTCTGTAAACCCTACTTTTAACCAAGTGATAATCTGTGACACTTTAACATTCAGAAATTTTAGTGATGAATATGATTTGACCACTTCTTAAATTGCTTGTGTTTTGAATTTATTTTAATCAATGCCTTTTTCTCTAGGATAAATTTACTTGCTGCTAGTAAAACTTTTAAGAAATGAGACATAAATGAGATCCTTAGGTTACTGATGACAAACCCTCTGAAGTAGTTGTTGTGCAGTCCTTCAGCAGTTCAAAGAAAGATTGTTATAAAGATCTAGTTAGCTTTTGCTGTTTTCTGACTCAAGGTCTGATCACTCATTAAGTATTCATACCATCAATTGTATTCCACATCATGAGTGAGGCAGCAACAAAGGTAGACCTTGCCATAGAGTCTATGCTAAGGAACTTGGATTTTGAAATTCCAAATCTGCAACAAGGCTCCAGACATGTGGCTCTGTGGATGAAGGTGCTTGCCACCAAGCCTAATGATCTGAGTCAGACTCCAAAAGGAGATTGGGCCATGAATGTGGAAGGAGAATACTGACTCCTACAATTTTCCTCTTATGTGCATGCCTATAGTGGTCTCTCTCTCTCTCTCTCTCTCTCTCTCTCTCTCTCTCTCACACACACACACACACACACACAAAGACAGAGAGAGAGAGACAGAGACAGAGACAGAGAGACAGAGAGAGAGACAGAGAGAGGGAGAGGGAGAGGGAGAGGGAGAGGGAGAGGGAGAGGGAGAGGGAGAGAGAGAGAGAGAGAGAGAGAGAGAGAGAGAGAGAGAGATGAGAGAGAGAGAGAGGAGCGACCTACCAACACCCCACTAATAAAAAATAAAATTAAATTTAAAATCTAAGGTCTCTTTTCTTGTAAGCCTGATTCAAATGTACAGTACTTTTCAAAGATGATTAACTCACAAGTCGTTTTCAATATTTATTGTTGACATTGGAAATTATTTGTCTAACTTTTATTCCTTGCTTACGTATATGCTTGCAAATAAATTATTTCAAAAATTAGCTTTATTCTATAATTCTGTTTGCTGCCCCAAATACCCAAACACATAATATCATCTGTTTTACAAACTTTTGTCTTAGGGTAATAAACTTCCATATCTGACTTCCAAATTTTTTTAACAGTGCTTTATGAAATATTTCATAACTGTATACCCTATACTGCCATCTTTTCCACTTCTGATAAATATGTTGCCCACTGATGATGTACAAAACCATGATCATGTACAGTGGAAGAAACTAAGAGAATTGGAGTTTATATGTAAGCAAGAAAGCATTACTAGACATGCATTAAATACCAGTCTATCTCTAGAATCTGATGTTAGACACAGAAACGAGTTGCTAATTAAAGTCATATTATACATGTACAACTGTATAACTGGCTGTGTTATATCCACCTGTATCATTTGTGTTATTAAGATCTTTATGTCAAAAAACATGTTAATTATGAGAATTATAAGGAAAATTATTCTTTTCATCTCTGTATTGTCAAACTAGTGCACATGTCATATCTTGAACTCTTCAAAGTGTGCACCATTAGATTTACAGAAAGAAATATATGTCAGAGGGCTCTCAAATACTCTATCCTGACTCCCATATGTTATTAAAATCTTTCATTGGCTTAATACCTTCATTTTATTTGAAAACCAATATTCATTCATTTGCAGCAATTTGAAGCTGTGTTTTACTATCTTCATAGTTATTTCCTAATTTTTGCTTTCAGGCCATCACCCAACAGAGACAACACATTTTCTGTTGTGTCTCCTTGGATATCTCTTACACATGGCAATTACTTGGCTTGTGTTTAATTTATGACACTATAATATTTTTAAAGAATATTAGTTGGATATTCATGGGATGCGTTTCTGTTGGGAGTTGAAGCTTTTCTTGATTTTTAGTTGGTAGTAATGGAAAGTAGAAGAAAGGCCAGGGCGTTGAGTACCACTTGCATAATGTCATATTGTATTTAGTGTGCATTCTGCCAACAGGAATTAGCAGTGTTGACATTGCACATAATCATCAGACTGATGTAATGGTCATTCTTTTTCATTTTCTTTTTTTCATTTTTATTGGTTATTTTATTTATTTGCATTTCAATTGTTATCCTCCTTCCCAGTTTCCCGTCCACAAGTCCCCTAGCCCCTCCTCCCTCTCCTGTTTCTGTAAGGGTGCTCCTTTAACCTCTTACTCACTCTTGTCTCAGCACCCTAGCATTCTCCTATCCTGGGTCATTAAGCCTCCAGAGGACCAAGGGGCTCCCCTCCCAGTGATGCCAGATAAGACAATCGTCTGCTACATATCCAGCTGGAGCCATGGTTACCCCTCTGAGTACTCCTTGTTTGGTGGTTTAGTCCCTGGGAGTTTTGGGGGTTCTGGTTGGTTGATATTATTGTTCTTCCCATGGGGTTGCAAACCCCTTCAACTCCTACAGTCATTTTCCTAACTTCTCCATCAAGGTCCCTGCACTCAGTCCAATGTTTAGCTGTGTACATCCGCATCTGTACTGGTCTGGCTCTGCCAGAGCCTCTCAGGAGAAAGCTATACCGGACACCTTGCAGTAAGCACTTCTTTTTTTTTTTTTTTCCTTTTTTTTTTATTGGATGATTTATTTACATTTCCTATGTTGTCCCCTTACCCCATCCCCCACCACCCCCTCGGAACCCCCAATCCCCTCGCCCCTCCTCCTTCTTCTCTGTGGATGTAACCTCTATCTACCCCCCCCCACTCCCACCTCCCCACCCTCAGAATTCCCACCCCCTGTAAGCACTTCTTGATGTCTGCAGATGGGATGGATCCCTAGGTGAGGCAGTCTCTGGCTGGTCTTTCTTTCAGTTTCTCCTTTACTCTTTGTCCCTGCATTTCCTTTTGACAGGAAGAATTTTGGATTAATGTTTTTGAGATGAGTTGGTGGTCCCATCCCTCAACTGGGGGCTGTGGGTATCCACTGAATATGGTCTCTACAGGTTCTCTCTCCCCTTTGTTGGGTATGTCGACTAAAGTCCTCCATCTGGGAAGAGATGGAGGAGAAGTACAAAGGGTCAGGAATTTGAAAGTGGGTCATTATTTTTCTTTTTTTTTTTTTTTTTTCTTTCCTTATTTATTTTAAATTTAATTTTAATTTTACTTATTCACTTTACATCCTGCTCACTGCCCCATCCTGGTCACCCCCTCCCACAATACTTCCCCCATCGCCCCTCCCCTTCTCTCCTGAGCATGTGGGACCCCTGGATATCCTCCCACCCTGGCACTTCAAGTCTGGGAGGCTAGGTGATTCCTCTCCCATTGAGGCCAGACAAGATAGCCCAACTATAATAACATATCTCACAGACAGGCAACAGCTTTTGGGATAGTCCCCGCTCCAGTTGTTCTGGACCCACATGAAGACCAAGCTGCACATCTGCTACATATGTGCAAGGAGGCTTAGGTCCAGCCCGCGTATGGTCTTTGGTTAGTGGTTCAGACTCTAAGAGCCTCAAAGTTCCAAGTTAGTTGACTCTGTTGGTCTTCCTGTGGAGTTCCTATCCCCTTCAGGGCCTGCAATCCTTCGTCATATTCTTCTGTAAGAGTCCCCAAGTCCATCCACTGTTTGGCTGTTGGTGTCTGGATCTGTCTGACTCAATTTCTGGGTAGAGCCTCTCTGAGGACAACTTGCACATATCTGTATGGTTCAGGAGTCTGATGAAGGTGGACTCACAGGGTGTTTTTAAAGAAAAAAAAGGAAGAAGCAAAGAAAGGAAAGAAAGAAAGAATAAAATTGAGTTGAGTGATGGATTGATTCTCTAGCATGTACAAGGCCATGGGCTCAAGTCCCAGTAAAGAGAAAAGAACTGATAATCCAGGTGCAGTCAGTCATTACACCTGTAATTCCCTATAGAGAGGCCCAAAGCAGATGATTTTGAGTTAGTCAGTTTGGACAATATAATGAGAACCTCCCTCCCTCTCAAAACAAGAAAAATGAAGTAGAAAACAGCACAAAACAAAAGGCTGAGCATGATGGCACACAATTATAATATCAGTTACTCAGGAATCCTGAAGCACAGGGATCATGAGTTTAAGGCTCACCCTGGTAACATGGATCCTGTCTTAAGCCCAATAAAATAAAATGATGGGAAGCCTCCATCTACTTGGACCTTTGTTCTAACAGATCTATGGAGTAATAGAGAAAACTCAGAATTCTTGGCCAATTAAACCCCAGAAGGAATGGTGGTCTGTGTTGAACCACATCATTCTGTGTCCAACTGGACAGTCTATGATTCAAAGGAGACACAATAGGCTTAAGCCAAAGGCACAAGCTCCCTTTCCAAGCCAAACTTTCCACCCAGAATGGCTGCATAGCTTTCTCCCTAGAGGACTGGATTGGGCCATCTTTAAAGAAAGCCAGTCCTAGTTATAGTTGGTCCAGAAGCCTCCAGTAAATCCAAAGCTGTCAGTTTCTGCTTCCTCTCCTCTGGGATCCTTTCTGGCTCCTTTGAGTTTCTCAGGGCCAAATATGATTCCCTAGAAAGTTCTCTCAGTGTCAAAATGAAGGTTGTGGAACAGAAGAGAAGTACTTTAAGCCTATGGGCTCCTTGAAGCCGAAACTTTACCTTCTTTCTTTTTTTTTTTTTTTTTTTTATTGGATGATTTATTTACATTTCCTATGTTGTCCCCTTACCCCATCCCCCACCACCCCCTCGGAACCTCCAATCCCCTCGCCCCTCCTCCTTCTTCTCTGTGGATGTAACCTCTATCTACACCCCCCCCCTCCCACCTCCCCACCCTCAAAAGTCCCACCCCCTGGGGCATCCAGCCTTCATGAGGTCAAGGTTCTCTTCTTCCACCTATGCCCAGCAGGGCCCTCCACTTTTACATATTCAGCTGAAGCCCTGGATCCCCCCCTAAGTGCTCCCAGGCTGGTGGTTTAGACCCTGGGAGCTGTGGTTGGTTGGTATTGTTGCTCTCCTCATGGTGCCACAAACCCTTTCAGCTCCTTCAGTCTTCACTCTAACTCCTCCATTGAGAACCCCATGATCAGTTCAATGGCTAGTTGTGAGCATCTGCCTCTGAATATGTCTGACTCTTGAAGGCCTCTGAGGAGATATCCATATCAGGCTCTTATCAGCATGCACTTCCTGTCTTCCACATCAGCATCTACTTTTGGTGATTGCACATGGGATAGATACTCAGGTGGGGTGATCTTGAGACGGCCCCTCCTTCAGTTTCTGTCCCTCACTTTGTCTCCATATTTGCTCCCTTGAGTATTTTGTTGCTCCTTCTAAGAAGGACCGAATCACCCTCACTTGGTCTTCCTTCTTTATGGGCTTCATGTGGCCTGTGAGTTGCATCTTGGGCATTTCAAGGTTCTAGGCTAATATCCAATAATCAGTGAGTGAATACCATGTGTGTTCTTTTGTGATTGGCTTACCTCACTCAGGATGATAATTTCTAGTTCCATCCATTTACCTAGGAACCTCTCGAATTCATTGTTTTTAATAGCTGAGTAATACTCCATTGTGTAAATATACCACATTTTTTTGAATCCATTCCTCAGTTGAAGGACATCTGGGTTCTTTCCAGCTCCTGGCTATTATAAATAAGGCTGCTATGAACATAGTTGAGCATATGTCCTTGTTATATGTTCGAGCATCTTCTGGGTATATGCCTAGGAGTGGTATAGCTGGATCCTCGGGTAATGCTATGTCCAATTTTCTGAGGAACCGCCAGACTGATTTCCAAAGTGGTTGCACCATCTTGCAGTCCCACCAACAATGGAGGAGTGTTCCTCTTTCTCCACACCCTCGCCAGCATCTACTATCACCTGAGTTTTTAATCTTAGCCATTCTGACTGGTGTGAGATGGAATCTCAGGGTTGTTTTGATTTGCATTTCCCTGACGACTAAGGATGCTGAACATTTCTTTAGATGCTTCTCGGCCATTCGAGTTTCTTCCGTTGAAAATTCTTTGTTAAGCTCTATACCCCATTTTTTAATAGGGTAATTTGGTTGTCTGGAGTCTAATTTCTTGAGTTCTTTGTATATATTGGATATTAGCCCTCTATCAGATGAAGGATTGGTAAAGATCTTTTCCCAATTTGTTGGTTGTCGTTTTGTCCTATTGACAGTGTCCTTTGCCTTACAGAAACTTTGCAATTTTATGAAGTCCCATTTGTCAATTCTCGATCTTAGAGCATATGCCATTGGAGTTCTGTTCAGGAACTTTTCCCCTGTGCCCAAGTATTCGAGGCTTTTCCCCACCTTCTCTTCTATTAGTTTCAGTGTATCTGGTTTTATGTGGAGGTCCTTTATCCACATAGACTTGAGCTTTGTACAAGGAGATAAGAATGGATCAATTTTCATTCTTCTACATGTTGTCTTCCAGTTGAACCAGCACCATTTGTTGAAAATGCTGTCCTTTTTCCACTGGACAGTTTTAGCTCCTTTGTCAAAGATCAAGTGACCATAGGAGTGTGGGTTCATTTCTGGGTCTTCAATTCTATTCCATTGATCTTCCTGCCTGTCTCTGTACCAATACCAGGTAGTTTTTATCACTATTGCTCTGTAGTACAGCTTGAGGTCAGGGATGGTAATTCCTCCAGAAGTTCTTTTATTGTTGAGAATAGTTTTCGCTATCCTGGGTTTTTTGTTATTCCATATGAATTTGAGAATTTCCTTTTCTAACTCTGTGAAGAATTGAGTTGGGATTTTAATGGGGATTGCATTGAATCTGTAGATTGCTTTTGGCAAGATGGCCATTTTTATTATATTAATCCTGCCAATCCATGAGCATGGGAGATCTTTCCATCTTCTGAGATCTTCTTCAATTTCTTTCTTCAGAGACTTGAAGTTCTTGTCATACAGGTCTTTCACTTGCTTGGTTAGATTCACACCAAGGTATTTTATATTATTTGCAACTATTGTGAAGGGTGTCATTTCCCTAATTTCTTTTTCAGTCTGTTTATCTTTCATGTAGAGGAAGGCTACTGATTTGTTTGAGTTGATTTTATAACCAGCCACTTTGCTGAAGTTGTTTATCAGGTTTAGGAGTTCTCTGGTGGAAGTTTGGGGGTCACTTAAGTATACTATCATATCATCTGCAAATAGCGATATTTTGACTTCTTCCTTTCCTATTTGTATCCCTTTGACTTCTTTTTGCTGTCTAATTGCTCTGGCTAAGACTTCCAGTACTATATTGAATAGGTAGGGGGAGAGTGGGCAACCTTGTCTAGTCCCTGATCTTAGTGGGATTGCTTCAAGTTTCTCTCCATTTAGCTTGATGTTGGCTACTGGTTTGCTGTAAATTGCTTTTACTATGTTTAGGTAGGGGCCTTGAATTCCTGATCTTTCCAAGACTTTTATCATGAAGGGATGTTGAATTTTGTCAAATGCTTTCTCAGCATCTAGTGAGATGATCATGTGTTTTTTTTCTTTAAGTTTGTTTATATAGTGGATTACATTGATGGATTTCCGAATATTGAACCATCCCTGCATTCCTGGGATAAAACCTACTTGATCATGATGGATGATTGTTTTGATGTGGTCTTGGATTCGGTTTGCTAGAATTTTATCGAGTATTTTTGCATCGATGTTCATAAGGGAGATTGGTCTGAAGTTCTCTTTCTTTGTCGGGTCCTTGTGGGGTTTGGGTATGAGTGTAATTGTAGCTTCATAGAACGAATTGGGTAGTGTTCCTTCTGTTTCTATTTTGTGGAATAGTTTGAAGAGAATTGGTATTAGGTCTTCCTTGAAGGTCTGATAGAATTCAGCACTAAAACCATCTGGTCCTGGGCTTTTTTTAGTGGGGAGGCTTTTGATGACTGCTGCTATTTCCTGAGGGGTTATGGGACTATTTAGATGGTTTATCTGCTCCTGGTTTAACTTCGGTACCTGGTATCTGTCTAGGAAATTGTCCATTTCATCCAGGTTTTCCAGTTTTGTTGAGTATAGGCCTTTGTAGTAGGATCTGATGATTTTTTGAATTTCTTCAGTTTCTGTTGTTATGTCTCCCTTTTCAGTTCTGATTTTATTAATTTGGATACTGTCTCTGTGCCCTCTGGTTAATCTGGCTAAGGGTTTATCTATCTTGTTGATTTTCTCAAAGAACCAACTCCTGGTTTTATTGATATTTTGTATTGTTCTTTCTGTTTCTATTTGGTTGATTTCAGCCCTGAGTTTGATTATTTCCTGCCTTCTACTCCTCCTGGGTGTATTTGCTTCTTTTTGTTCTAGAGCTTTTAGTTGTGCAGTCAACTTGTTAGTGTGTGCTCTTTCCAGTTTCTTTTTGTAGGCACTTAGAGCTATGAGCTTTCCTCTTAGCACTGCCTTCATGGAGTCCCACAAGTTTTGGTATGATGTGTCCTCATTTTCATTGAATTCTAAAAAGTCTTTTATTTCTTTCTTTATTTCTTCCTTGACCAAGTCATCATTGAGTAGAGAGTTGTTCAGTTTCCATGTGTACGTGGGTTTTCCATTGTTTTTGACATTATTAAAGACCAGTCTTAGTCCGTGGTGATCTGATAAGATGCAAGGGATTATTTCAATCTTTTTGTATATGTAGAGGCTTGTTTTGTGACCAATTATATGGTCTATTTTGGAGAAGGTACCATGAGGTGCTGAGAAAAAGGTATATTCTTTTGTTTTAGGATGAAATGTTCTATAGATGTCTGTTAAGTCCATTTGGTTCATAACTTCTGTTAATTTCAAAGTGTCTCTGTTTAGTTTCTGTTTCCATGATCTGTCCATTGCTGACAATGGGGTGTTGAAATCCCCCACTATTATTGTGTGAGGTGTAATGTGTGTTTTGAGCTTTAGTAAAGTTTCTTTTATGTATGTAGGTGCCCTTGCATTTGGAGCATAGATGTTCAGAATTGAGAGTTCACCTTGGTAGATTTTTCCTTTGATGAGTATGAAGTGTCCTTCCTTATCTTTTTTGATTAATTTTGGATGAAAGTCGATTTTATTTGATATTAGAATGGCTACTCCAGCTTGTTTCTTGGGACCATTGGCTTGAAAAATTGTTTTCCACCCTTTTATTCTGAGGTAGTGTCTGTCTTTGTCACTGAGGTGCGTTTCTTGTATGCAGCAAAATTCTGGGTCTTGTTTGTGTATCCAGTCTGATAGTCTGCGTCTTTTTAATGGGGAATTGAGACCATTGATGTTAAGAGATATTAAGGAAAAATGATTGTTGCTTCCTGTTATTTTTTTTATTAGAGGTAAAGTTATGTTTGTATCTTTTTTGGGGGTTGTTGGAAGATTACTTACTTGCTTTTCCTAGGTTGTAGTTTCCCTCCTTGTGTTGGCATTTTCCATCAATTATCCTTTGAAGTGCTGGGTTTGTGGGAAGATATTGTGCAAATTTGGTTTTGTCATGGAATATCTTGGTTTCACCATCTATAGTGATTGAGAGTTTTGCTGGGTATAGTAATCTGGGCTGGCAATTGTGTTCTCTTAGTGTCTGTATGATGTCAGTCCAGGCTCTTCTGGCTTTTATAGTCTCTGGTGAGAAGTCTGGTGTAATTCTTATAGGTCTGCCTTTATATGTTACTTGACCTTTTTCCCTTACTGCTTTTAGTATTTTTTCTTTGTTTTGTGCATCTGATGTTTTGATTATTATGTGACGGGAGGTATTTCTTTTCTGGTCTAGTCTATTTGGTGTTCTGTAGGCTTCTTGTATGTTTATGGGCATCTTGTTCTTTAGGTTAGGGAAGTTTTCCTCAATAATTTTGTTGAAGATATTTACTGGCCCTTTAAGTTGAGAATCTTCATTCTCATCTATACCTATTATCCTTAGGTTTGGTCTTCTCATTGTGTCCTGGATTTCCTGGATGTTTTGAGTTAGGAGTTTTTTGCGTTTTGCATTTTCTTTGACAACTGTGTCAATATTTTCCACCGTATCTTCTGCATTTGAGATTCTCTCTTCTATCTCTTGTATTCGGTTGGTGATGCTTGCGTCTGTGACTCCTGATCTCTTTCTTAGGTTTTCTATCTCCATGGTTGTCTCCCTTTGAACTTTCTTTATTGTTTCTATTTCTAGTTTCAGGTCCTGAATGTTTTTGTTTAATTCCTTCTTTGTGTTTTCTTCCATTTCTTTAAGGGATTTCTGTGATTCCTCTTTAAGGGCTTCTATCTGTTTACTTGTACTCTCCTGTATTTCTTTAAGGGAGTTACTTAATTCCTTCTTATAATCCTCTATCATCATCATGAGAAGTGATTTTAATTCTGAATCCTGCTTTTCAGGTGTGATGGGGTGTTCAGGGCTTGCTATATTGGGAGAATTGGGCACTGATGATGCCAAGAAACTTTGGTTTCCGTTGCTTATGTTCTTGCGCTTGCCTTTCGCCATCTGGTTAACTCTAGTGGTACCTGCCCTCACTGTGTAAAACTGGAGTCTGTATTTCCAGTTATCTTGCTTATTGCAGAGCTCCTCAGAGTCCAGAGGTCTCTGTGGTCTTATGCTCCTAATCTCCTGGGTGGAATAACTCCTGGGACTCAGGCCACCTCTTGGATCTGGAAATCCTTCTGCTCTGAGTGCAGTGGGTCCTCGATGACTCAGGATTCAGTTTCAGCTGCTCTGAGTGCAGTGGCTCCAGCTGCTCTGAGTGCAGTGGCTCCTGGATGACTCGGGATTCAGTTTCTCAACAGGACAGGAGCAGACCGACTCTGTGTCACCTGCTCTGAGTGCAGTGGCTCCTGGATGACTCAGGATTCAGTTTCTC
>NW_021620876.1:6683218-6712910 GCF_004785775.1 Grammomys surdaster
TCCTGGATGACTCAGGATTCAGTTTCTCCACAGGACGGGAGCAGACCGACTCTGTGTCTGCTCCAGCCCGGAGGAGCAGGCAGGGGCAGAAGGGAAGTCGGGTCATTATTTTTCAATGAATAATTTCTCTCTCCTTTTTTTTCCCCTGGCTTTCAGGGAAAATCAGCATATTAACATTAACCCAGCACTTAAATAAAGTCTTGAGAGCTAGGATTCCTGTTTCTCTTCCGCGGGGGCAAAGTATCTGCAAAAGTTATCCCAAAACTTGTAAATGTCCAGAAATACAGAAGTATCTAAAATGAAATCTTTGTAACATGAATATAACCTGTTTTATTATCTATGTGTTGAATCTATAAGAGGATCTGTGAATTGTCATGAAGAACATAGGATCAAAAACTCACAACTGGGAACGTGGCGTTCCCAGTGATGAATGAAATGATGAGTGAAGCTGTACACAACACTTAGATTTAGGGACTCATGTAGGGAACATTTCTTTATATTTCCATAGCAAAAAATTTGAAGGCAATTTGTCTCCATTGTTGAATAATGAGAATAAGACCAAACAAGATAAACATTATTGAAATGACAAAAATTTTAAATCTGAAGATCAGAAACGCATTCTTCCTGGCTTAATTTTTATTTACCTAACAAAAATTTGCTGTCAACCTGAATGCAATAGTGAGGCCATCAACGTGAAGACATTGAACAACAAAAATCTTTACAGATTTACTGAACTACAACACCCATATAAGACACACAAATCATAACTTTGCAGCTCTCTTCCTTAAAGAAATACACTATGTTTACATCATGCCCGTTAACAAGCCTTAACTGCTTTAACAGTACCACGCAAGCCCCCAAGGACTCTTCCATTACCCTTTCCCAACACACACATCAACCTAATTCAAAAACCATGTGCTTTTATTGATTGGAAGATGCATGAATGTAAGCATACAGTACATACTTTATGCCTGACCTCTTCTGTTTTATATTACTTTTATAAGTGTTAATTATTTTATTATATTAAATATAGCTCTTTTATTATTTTGCTTCATAAGATTTTACTTGAACACGTTTCACATTATTTTCCATTTTATTGTTAGAACTTTGAGTAGATGTCAACAATAAAATCTTACTAAGAGTTCTGCTATGACACCCCATCTAAATGAAGAGACATATGGATTTCTATCTAATATATATATACATATATATATGTGTGTGTGTGTGTGTGTGTGTGTGTGTATACCTCCAGGGTTTGAATTATTGGAATGTATTCAATTTGAAAAGAAAAGATACGTCCAGATTTCCAAAAGAAGTGTGACAATCTATATTCCTTAACAATTATTTATGAGGATGAGCACTGACTGCTCTACATTCTTGCCAATAGTTTGGATGGCTTCTTCTCCAATTTAGTTACTCTCTTACTATATGCATTCACATACATATTACATAATGTATTTATACATAGGGTGAAAACATATATGGGGTGATTTTAGTATATACTTTCCTATTAAGTAAGAAAATTGAATTAATTTAATGAACAATTAAGATATTTTTGGTCTTGCAAATTTTTCATGCAATAAATAATATTCTGGGCTTTTGAAAGAGTAATTCTGTGAAATAATCACAGGACTTTGTTTTCTATTCTATTACTTTTATGATACATACTCATTTTGTGAGCAATTCTTCAATAATAATTCTTGTTAGCAAGTCAGTTTTGGATTTAAATTTATTAATGATGATGTCTCCAAGTATTATGTACTCTAAACTTCTAAATGATGAAAATATTCTCATATACATATATTTTTGTTTGTTGTCTCCCATTTCAATACTTAAGTAATATGTTGCCCTTATACATAAAATATTATTCTTAATATTTTATGTTAGCAATTTTCATTATTGTAAAGAAATATCATTTCAAAATGATTTCAAAGGGCTTATGATGTAACTCAAAAGGAGTATGCTTGCTTAGCATGCACATGATAGGGGCCAAAATATGGAAAAATAAAATAAATAATAAAAATGTTTCCTTTTTTATTGGATGTTTTATTTACATTTCATATGTTGTCCATCCCCCACCGACTCAGGAACCCCTATCCCCTCACCCTTCCTCCTTCTTCTTCACGGATGTACCCCTACCTACCCCCCCACTCCCGCCTCCCCACCCTCAAAATTCCCACCCCCTGGGGCGTCCAGCCTTCATGAATTCAAGTTAAGGATCTCTTCTTCCACCTATGCCCAGCAGGGTCCTCTGCTCTTACATATACAGCTGAAGCCATGGATCCCTCCCTAAGTGCTCCCAGGCTGGTGGTTTAGACCCTGGGAGCTGTGGTTGGTTGGTATTGTTGCTCTCCTCATGGGGCCACAAACCCTTTCAGCTCCAATGGTCTTCACTCTAACTCCTCCATTGGGAACTCCATGATCAGTTCAATGGCTAGTTGTGAGCATCTGCCTCTGAATATGTCAGACTCTTGCAGACCTCTGAGGAGACATTCATATCAGGCTCTTATCAGCATGCACTTCCTGACTTCCACATCAGCATCTACCTTTGGTGACTGCACATGGGATGGATACTCAGGTGGAATGGTCTTCAGACGGCCACTCCTTCAGTTTCTGTCCCTCACTTTGTCTCCATATTTGCTCCCTTGAGTATTTTGTTGCTCCTTCTAAGAAGGACCGAATCACCCCCACTTGGTCTTCCTTCTTCATGAGCTTCATGTGGCCTGTGAGTTGAATCTTGGGCATTTCAAGATTCTGGGCTAATATCCAATAATCAGTGAGTGAATACCATGTGTGTTCTTTTGTGATTGGCTTACCTCACTCAGGATGATAATTTCTAGTCCCATCCATTTACCTAGGAAACTCTCTACTTCATTGTTTTTAATAGTTGAGTAATAATCCATTGTGTAAATATACCACATTTTTTGAATCCATTCCTCAGTTGAAGGACATCTGGGTTCTTTCCAGCTCCTGGCTATTATAAATAAGGCTGCTATGAACATAGTTGAGCATATGTCCTTGTTATATGTTCGAGCATCTTCTGGGTATATGCCTAGGAGTGGTATAGCTGGATCCTCAGGTAATGCTCTGTCCAATTTTCTGAGGAACCGCCAGACTGATTTCCAAAGTGGTTGCACCATCTTGCAGTCCCACCAACAATGGAGGAGTGTTCCTCTTTCTCCACACCCTCGCCAGCATCTACTATCACCTGAGTTCTTAATCTTAGCCATTCTGACTGGTATGAGATGGAATCTGACAGTTGTTTTGATTTGCATTTCCCTGATGACTAAGGATACTGAGCATTTCTTTAGGTGCTTCTCGGCCATTCGAGTTTCCTCTGTTGAAAATTCTTTGTTAAGCTCTATACCCCATTTTTAATAGGGTTAGTTGGTTGTCTGGAGTCTATAAGACCTAATATATTTAGTTTTCAGAGGTTTTCTTATTAACACATTATATTCATATATGGCTTCAGGCAATCCTAACTAAAAAAATTCAGAACTTCACTATTTATTGGTGTTATGGACCTCCCGACACAGTCATATAGCAAGGCCTTTTGAACAACTGTGGTGTACTAGGCATTATTTATACTACTGTATAGTAAAGGGATTTGTGAATATTACAATATAATGATTTAAACCATTTCAGTGGCTGAATGGGACAAAGAAAATTGAGCACCCACTTGGAACTGAGTGAGAAACCATAAGTTAAATTTCTTTTGCAGATATATTCATACAGATCATTTCATCCTGATTTTATGCTTCAGTTCATTGAAGAGGATGTGGCATATGGTGTTACGTATGTATTATTGCCAAGAACTTCTCTCTGTATCTTCCTGCTATGGAACATCACTGCATAATCCCCTCTGCACAATGTTCTTGTAACATTTCCCACAAAATATGTGACTGCTCTGCTACAGGAAGGAAGCTGGTCCCACCCTGCTCTCTCCTCTATCTTCTCCCAACTCTTCTCCTGATGAAGTGCACATTTTTCAGTTTATTACTTGTTATTGTCTCACTACATCATTCCAGGCATGCACACCCCATTCTCTTTATGTGGATTTTGGAATATGGGTGAGCTCATGAATGTGTCTGCTGTTTCTCATAATTAGTCTACACTATCCACTTGAAAGAAGTTTCTCTCATCTTTTCTGAGGAATCTTTAGGTTTTATACATAACGGATCATATCAAAAATGAGAAAAAAATTCATGCCTGCATTTAAAACTCAAAAATATAATAGTTGACAATAATTATTAATGTATTTGAATCCAAACTATCTGTAAAAGTCAACTGTCCAACTCTACTTCCATCTCTGTGAGACATAACATCCTCTTACTTATTTGCTTTCTCAGTTCTACAGAGTTCTCTTAAGGACCTTAGTTTATGTGCACTATAATGTCCTAAAAGTTATGCTTCACTGTTCTATTCATATTAAGCAAAATGTCTTATTAAATATATTCACAACTAAAGTTAAGTCTCTGCTGAATACGAGTCAGTGCTACAGCGTGTTGCATATACAACCACAAATTCTGTCTGGTTACTTTTTTTTTTTTTAATTTCTTTTTTTTTTTTTGAACATGAAATGCTTTTTTATAGCATGTTTTACAAGGGGAGGGGGTAAGAGGGTCCAGGTCGTGGAAAAGTACAAAATCTTCTTGGCCTGTGCCTTGAAACATGTCATGGTCTATATGGTACACTGCCTTGAATTATGATCTACCTGCAGTTCTTCAGAAGATATGGTACACTGCTTGAGTTATGGTCTCCCTGCTATTCTTAAGAAGACATGGTACTCTGCTTTGAGTCTATCTGCAGTTGCTAAGCAGGATCTTGCAGTTGCCAAGCTTCAGAGGACCTTGTGCAGGTGGGGAAAGGTAGGGGGTAAGGGTAAGGGCGAGGGTCCTGGCTTCTGGCATCTCCCCCTTCTCTGTTTAGTTAGAGAAGGCGTCTTATGTTCAATCCCAACTATGTGAGTTTTGAATTTGGATGTCTAATTATGGGGGGTCTTAGACAAGTTCACAACCCCAAAACACTGATGTGAGACGAGTCACATCGATGGTCGAAGGCTTTAAGCTGTCGACGATGGGCAACGTCAAGGGACTCTGATGTGGGTGAAAGGAGGGTGAGAGCCCTGTCTTAGGCCATGTAGGCTGCACCCACTCCCAGCACCACGCACTCCTTTTCGGCTGCATTGGGTGGGCCCCTGGGAAGTGGACCTACAATAATCCCGTCATTGGGCTAACTCACAGCCATCCTAGTCTCTTGTAAATGTTCAAGTTACCAACCATTTGTCAGTTTGGGGTGTAATATTGTCATAAAGGAAGGCTCCCCAATGTTAGCGGCCATATCAAGGGTGGCCTTGGTTTAGGAAAAAGCCAATTTTTGTTGTGGTGATCAAGAGGCCAAGCTCTCTAGCGAGAGAAATGAGGGCAAAGCCAGGCATACCAGGAACCCTTCTGGAGGGCGTGGAAGTCTAGGGGTCGACCGTAGGGGGAGGCAGGGGAGCTGACAGCTGTGTCAGTCTCCTGCGGAGTCACTTCTGGATCCTCTGCAATTTTCAGCTGATGGTAATGAACTTCAACTGCCTTCTTGATGGCAGCATCAACCTGGTTCCGTGGACGACAGGTCACGGGCGATGATCTCTGTCTTGCTCAATCTTGATGTCTGTCTGGTTACTTTTAAACTAATTTTAAAAAAACTTTTTAGAAATGAAAAAGCTAATCAGACAAGGTCTACAGGTCTACAAAGCTTATGTTCATTGGATCTCCAGAGTTATTATCATTATGTTGTAGGTGTAAGAAACATAGGACCCACTTACTGTTGAGAACAATATAGGACCATAATACATGTTGAGCTGACTGACAGTCCATTTTTCATTGCTGTTCCAAATTAATTTACCTCTAAGCAATTTTAAATCTTTCCTTATAGATTACAGGAGATTGGTTTTTTCTTGCCTTGTAAGTTTTGTTTCTGCAAAGAGATGGATGAAAAACTAATTTGTTGTATGAAGTCTTACAAAATTGTTTGTTGTGAATTATGTCCTAAAGTCTATGGATAAAATTATAAATGTTCATGCAAAATAGTGAAGCCTGTAATAAAAGTATTTTTATATGTAATATTAATAATAGTAATTTTACTTCAGGCATACTACAGGCAGTTTCTATTCATTTAACATGGGTGAGGTTTTTTAAATGGTTATTTTATTTATTTACATTTCAAATGTTGTCCCCCTTCTCGATTTCCCTCTTCAAACCTCCTAGCTCATCCCCATTTCCCCTGCCTCTATGAGCATGCTCCCCCACCCATCCACCCACTCCCACCTCACCATCCTAGCATCCCCTAATGCTAGGGCCTCGAGCATGAGTAATGTTTTAATCCAGCAACATGACTGCTCTGGCAAGAGATCACATCTATCTGTGTGATGGAGTTGGAATACAGACACACCTTTAATCCCAGGAGACAGAGGCAAACAAATCTCTGCATTCAAGGCCAGCCTGATATAGAGCAAGTTCCAGGTAAAGAAAAGCTTAGGTCTAGTGGTACACACTTTTAATCCCAGCACTCACAAGATACAGGCATGCAGATCTCTGAGTTCAAAGACAGTCTACAAAGCAAGATCTAGGACAGCCAAGCTAAGGCAGTGAAGGAAATCATTGAAAACAGAATACTAGTAAAAACTAGAGGGTCAAGTTCCAGTCCTAGCAAGCCACAGTACTTGGCAGTTTCAGCCACGTACCTTGGCTTCAGAGACAAGAATAGAAGGGGTTACTGAGATAATTGTTACTAGTTAGCTGAAGCTAAGAACTTAATGGTGATTAAGAAGAGACCAGCATGACTGGGGTGAAATCTTCTAGGAAGTGATGAGAGCACAAAGAAACTGTGTTCCAGAAATAGAAATAGAATAAGTATAAGATTCATGCAGGGGGACTGGTTTTGAAGGCATGAAAGGGTCATGGAGAACAGTTAAAGCTTGGCACCGTGAGATGCCAGAAAAGGGCATTGGTGAAGGTGCAGCCTCAGCGGCAGTTGAAGTTGAGGTTTGACACCATGAACAGAGCCTATGAGAGGCTATTGGTGAAAGTACAGTCTATCTGTAGTCAAGACCCCAGTATATTGGAGATGCCAGTACCATGGGAGGATGGCCAAGAATACCGGTCACAGTGGAGTGTAGTTTGTTGTAGTTCAGCTCATGGATTTTAGAGGCAATTTTTACAGGGACAGATTTATAGAGACAGGTTGCAGAGTGAATAAGCTAGTCTTAGGTAAATACAGAGCCAGCCAGATAGTGAGGAGCCAAAAGGTTAGAAGAGATTGCCAGTTAGTCTGAAAGTAAGCAGAGCAATTTGGTGAGATGCTAATAGAAGTCAAATTGAATCAGTCTGCTTGGAGAATTTGGGCTGGAACAGATGTGTTGAATAGCCAGCCAGAGTTCAGAAAGAAACAGAAATGGTGAGCTTACTCAACAATTGGTACCTCCAAGACAACAATTACTTCAGGCAAAGAAAATTTACTTTAATATATTTTCTTGAAAGGTAAAAACTTCAATATAATAATAAGTGTTGTAATGTCACTGTGGTGGCACTACAAATCATCACACACATTCTAGGGCTGACCAGACAGGTATTTCCACAATATTAAATATAAAGTCAACATCTGTTTAAAAATATTTTCTGATTTAAAGTAAACTTCATACTAAGAGAATTTTTTACTGCCATAGGGCAACTTAAAATTTTCTTCTATGTTTGTCCACATACTCCCATTTAAAATTAATTTTTTAAAATTAAATTTAAAAATTTGAATTTTTACAATCAGAACTCTCTTTTTGCTACAATCCAGTACCTCAATTTCTAGATCATTTTCTAAACCCTCTGATTTGTTGTTGTCCTTTACTGCAGATATATTTCATGCAGTTATATAATTTAACATTTAATAAATATCTTTGCTGACTATACTGGTTGCTTTTGTGTGTCAACTTGATATAAGCGGGAGTTATCTCAGAGAAAGGAATCTCTCTTGAGGAAATGCCTTTATGAGATCCAGCTGTAAGGCACTTTCTCAATTAGTAATCAAGGGTGGCGGGGGGCCTTTGTGGGTGGTGCCATCCCTGGGCTGGTAGTCCTGGGTTATACAAGAAAGCAAGCTGAGCAAAACAGGGGAAGCAATCCAGTAAGTAGCACTGCTCCATGGCCTCTGTATCAGCTCCTGCCTCCAAGTTCCTGCCCAGTGTGAGTAACTGTCCTGACTTCCATGTGGAAGTATAAGCTGAATAAATCCTTTTCTATCCAACTTGCTTCTTGGTCATGATGTTTTATGCATGAACACAAACCCTGACTAAGACACTGACCATAAGCAATGTGTGTACATGAAATCTAATAGAGGCAAGTGAGTAACATCCATGATAAAGCATGTTTCATGCAGAACCACACATTCTGTCTGGTAAATGGACAGAAAAGTCTCAGTGAGCCTGGTACTTTCAGGTTCCTTATCCACAGTAAATAGACAATTATGTATCTGTTTTTTTTTTTGTGGTCTGAAAGTCATTCTACAAAACACATCAACACCAATCTCAATTAGACAAAGATGGTTTATTGAATACACAGCCTAATACTGGTCAGACCATGGACACAGTTCAGATCAGAGGCTGAAACTCAGACAATGGACACCCTTTTCTGTTGGCTTACTGAGGAATAAAACACAAAAACCACAATAAGCTAATATGCAGATGTAGGAAGTGCTGTGTTGGGCCCCATTTTGGCCCTGGTTCAGGCCTTGAAAACAAATCCAAACCTGGCTTGAGTTTCTGCCGCCTTTTGGGAGAGCCTAAGCCTGGCTTGAATTTTGAGACATATCTCAATCACTTCCATAAGGAGTGATTCAGCAAGATCTGTTTTGCCCTGCCTCTGCCACACCATTGCTGATGTAAAGCTTTGCCATTGGCCTTGTCAGTCACCTCATACCCTCCATCAGCCTTAACCACCTCCTAGGGAATCTCACCCCACCAAAAATCCCCCTCTCTATGCTCCAAGTTTATATAAGCAAGAGGCTGATGCAATAGAGTTGAGTTCTGCTTCGGCAAGACTCCTGACCCAGTTTATTTTTTTTTTGGGCCGTTGAGATTTGCCATCCCTCTCAGCCCCAGAGAGACCCGGCAGGACTGGGACCTCTCTCCTCTCGCTTGGACCTGCTGGCAAGGAGCTGACAGTGATGCCCAGTGGTTAGCTCTAACTCAAGATATTTTAGACATAACAGTTTATATTGACCTTTGATTTGATGAGTCCTACATATGCTTTGTGGAATTTCTTAAGATAAATAGACCTCAGAACATACTGAACATAACTGCCAATGTGGGCAGCATGATTCTACTATGAGTCGTTATTTTTTCTGTGTCTATGACAAGCAGACATGGAACAAAATAGCAGCTGTACTGAGGTAGGTGTCAGACCATAACATATTCAATATCTTACTTTTTTAATGGATGAATCATATTTTCTTTTCAGGCCACAGAGCTCTAATCTGAAGTTTTTCTGACTTTATCAGCTCTGCCTCAGAGCCAACATTTAAACCAAATATCATCAGATTTTTGTGTTTGTTAGATTCTTTGAAGCTGTAATACAAACAAGAAGAATTTGTTTCAACCCATGATTTTAGGTGATTCAGTTCATAGTCATTAACCTCTATTGCTTCAGGGCCTGTAGTGATGGCTAATATGGTGGCTGAGATGGGGGGAGCAAAGCTCATCACTTCGATGTGGAGAAGAGGCACAGTTGACGAACAAAAGAGAGGGCCAAGGCATGTTCTACCATCAATCATATCGCCCCCAATGGTCGGTCTACTTCCTCTAAGCATGCCCAAATTGAAAAGGGTGTTTTTGCCTATAATCTGAATAACTTATGAATCCATTGAAAGTTTCACAATTTTCAAGATTCTGTTATTCTCAAAAACCTATTCCCTACTAGCAAAGCTTTTAACACATGGGCATTAAGGGGACATTTTTAGATTCAAGCTATAACAAATATTGTTGACTAATAGAAACATTTTATATTATTTGCTTTTATTAGATGCTACTGCTTTATGCACATGGAACTTAGGGCGCTCAGGATGTTTCCTTGTATAACAGCAGGAAGCCCAGTCACGAACTTTGGTCTATGGTAGGGAGGGTCCTGTATGAAACTGGTCATGGAGCTCCAACTATTTCTTCATGTGAATCCACTGCATCATAAAATCTGAAAGTTCAACTAATTTGCATTTTCACATAGTGGCTCTATTGCCCATTTCCCTTTAAACTAGTTTTCTTCACCCTACTTATGTAAGGGATCTCAAACCTCAGGTTTTCCTAGAATAGTCTTAAAAATACATTCACAGTGAAATGCCAGTTCTATTAACCTCTAGAACCTTTTACTTAAAAACTAGTATTCTTAGCCCACAAGATGTCTCAGTGGTCAAAGGTGTTTGCTGCTAAATCTGAAGACCCGGAACTAAGTCTGATCTCCTGGAACTAATATCTAGAAGGTACATCCTTGCTTCCACCTCCAGTAAATAAATGTAATGGGAAACACATTAAATTTTGTATAATGTTGTATACTTTTTCAGTTATTTTTATGTTTTTGTTCTCTTTTCCAATTTTCACTTTTTGAATGCTATGTCTATACTTCAAATTTCTTTGCATTCTCTACAATATTAAGCATAGCAACATTCCCTTGGAGATTAATTAGTATGTGTTGGGTGATCTACATATGATGGTAAATTAAATGAAGCTCAGTTTGTAAATTCTGGATTAAGTCGGGCAAATATTTACGTGATTATTTTTTTGCTTGAGAAACACTTCTGAAATTCTAAATGTAAGAAAATACTCTGTTCTGATTCATTTTGCTGTCAAATTATGAGTGGTTCATTACCCACAATCTGTGGTGTAATAGCAGTGTGTTTTATAATAAACAGTGTGATCCACACATAGAAATGAAACATAGCAAAGAACTGTGCTTCGCCAAACACTCAAGTTCTCACTCTGGTTTAGTTAGAGGTTTCTAACTGGGTAAAAGTAATTTATGTTACTTCCTCCAAGAAGAACCTTGAAATGGCATGCATGTTGGAATTATGTAAAAAAAATGATTAGTCTTAATAAATTAAGTCATATAAAATTTTTGATACCCAAGACTTTCTCAGTTATAGTTTGAAAATTAGGTACCATCAGGGTGTGTTGCTCCTGCTCATAAAAGCAAGATTTAAAACAACTTTTTTTGTTTTTTTTAAAAAATATATTTCTCCCTAAATAGAATTAAGAAAAAGGATGGCAATGAATAGTGTTCTTGTTATGGTTACTATTGTTGTGATGAAATACTATGGCCAAAGCAATTTGGAAAGGAAAGTGATTATTTCAGCTTACAAGTTCAGGTAACACTCTCTCATTGAGGAAAGTTATGGCAAGAATTCAAACAGGACAGAAACTGGAGGCAGAAGCTGATAGAGAGGCCATGAAGGATTGCTACTAACTGGCTTGCTATTCATGGCTTATTCAGCCTGCTTATTTGTAGAATCCAAGAGCACCAGCCTAGTGATGGCCCCACCTACAATGGACTGTGCACTCTTTCATCAGTACTTAATTAAAGCAATACCTGCCTGCTGAATCAAATGGAGAATTTTGTCAGTTAAGGTTCCCTTCTTTCTGATACCTATAGCTTGTGTAGTGTTGACATAAACCATCACAGACACAGAATTAAGAATATAGAGTTAAAGTACAAGTTAGGTCTGTGACTTAATCCCATATTTCAGACTTGGAAGTATGTAGAAGTGAGATTAGATACTCTGCTTTGTGCTCCTCATGGGTCACTCACTTCCAGTGTCTCACCCAGGAACTCTTTGGATCTGCAAATGAAAGACCACACACACACACACATTAGATTATTTTTAAATGTCTGGCCTAGCTAAAAGGTTGGGCAATTCTAATCCTCCACTGAGCTATCATAGATTTCCCTCTGGTAATCCTGACTCAACACCCTCTAAATATATGATCTACCTTTCCTGCCCTGTTCCTTCTGGGTGGCCCTCTCCTCTTTGCTGACCAGAAGCATGGGGCCACATTTCTTTTCACTGACATTTCAGATGATTTTTCATCTGTAGCTCTAAATTTGAATGATCTCCCTCTAAAACATTCTGTTTCCCTTCCTCTCTCCTGCATCCTATCCCACACAAAACTAAGGGTACCACACCATCTCCCTTTGAGCAGCTGGCATCTTTGCTGATCAATCAAAATTCAATATTTGGAGATGCAGATTCCTGATTAAATCAAAGCATTAAAACCAACCCCAAAAGTGATTTTCAGTGTAGAAGAATCATAACTTCATGATCATTGTACTTTGGAAAAGGTATCCATGTTGGTTAAGATATCTATGATCATATGATGGTAGCACATGCTTACATATGCTCATTCACATATATATGAGTAAATCATAAGAAAAAAGACTGTAAAGATGGAAAAATTTTAATTAATCTGAATGCCATGATCTTTATATACCTGAAATAGTTGCCTCTAAAGATCTGCATAACTAAGTTCTCAAAACAAAACTTACCTAATCTGCATGTGTTTATGTGCAACCTTGAACTTCTTGAATAGGTCAGTACCAAACGGAAGCATTTCAAAACTGAGCAGAATGTGAATGGAAAACTTTGCAAATCAAGGTGCATCTATGTAAGATGCACCTATGTCAGAGACCATGAACTACCCAGAAAATGTATTTTATCAATTCCACAGTTCTTGATTTTCAATATCTAGAAGAGAAAGCTCTTTCAATGTTGAAATTTTCATGAAGCTCCTTTCACAGCCAGCATCCCTGTAGGGCTTTGATAGTGATGAAGAGAGAGAGAAAAAAAGTCATCGAATTATCTGCAAGCTTATATTGTTTTGTAGGTAATTGAGTAAGCCTATTTCTTGAGAGAGGGGCATAGTCTAATGACCACTCTTGTTTGTCAACTTCACTATAGCTGCAATCAACTAATGCCCATAAAATTGTGTGCCACATCTGTGAAAATTTATTTGTTTAATTTGAAATGGGAAGATTCACTTCTAATCTAGATCTTTCAGAAGACACAACTTTAATCCAGATGATTTGAGCTGGGAAAACCATCCATAATCTGAACCATACCTTCTTTAGAAAGCCTATATAAAAACTTGGAAGAAAGAAGCTTCTCTGTATTGCCTGATTTCTTTTGCCTTGCTAGCAAACCTATTCCTTCAGTAGCATTAGAGCCTATTTCTTTGGAATTCTGGCATATACTGAAGACAAGTTTAGACATCCAGCATCATGAATTGAGCAACTACTGTATTCTTGAACCTTCCATTCATAGGCAACAACCATTGGAAGAGCTGGGCTAAAGCCTATTTGTCATCCTAATAAATCCTTTATATATGCGTATGTATATGTACATGTTTGTATTTGTGTATAATGTATAAAAAATTATGTATATGTGTATGTGTATGTATATGTAGTATATGTATATGATGTATATGTATGCATTCATTCAATAAGTTCTGTTACTCTACATAACACTGATTAATAACTGTGGACTCATCCTACTTTTTTTCTATTCTATAGTTGTTGTTTTTTAAAATATTCTCTTATGTTTATCAATAATAAAAAGGTAAAAATATTGCCATAATCAGTATAAACAAAAGAATGATTAATGAATTCAGAAAATCACAGATATTTAGTTGTAGCACTGTTAAAGATAGACTATATTGTTTATGGCATATGTTCAGAATTATATTTTTAAACCTGGTTTTAAAAGTTAGTAGTCATACAAGTAACAATATCTAGATTGAGCATGGAGTATTCATATATTAGGAATATATATTTACATACATATACATCAATAACAACAACTAATGAAAAAGGAGACCATGAATTTGAAAAGGAAGAAGGTGGGCTATTTGGGCCATTTGGAGAGAAAGCATGCAGTTGTATTATAATTTCAAACAAGTAATTTAAAAAGTAAATGTTCATTATGTTTTCAACTCACACAAATACACCAAAGTTAGCATAATTTTAGAGGTTGAAATAGCAAACACTTGAATATATATGAACACACACACACACACACACACACATATATATATATACATATATATATATATGTATATATATATATATATGCATTAGTATATAAACATGTTCTATAATGGCAACTTAAGAATTGTTTTGGATATGGTTTTCAGAAAGTCTGCATGCTGTGTTGTGGTACACAAGGACTCTTTAACATAGTATCAAAGTTGTTTACAATGTATTTTAATAGGCCGAACCAGTTACACTCAATTCAAATATTTCATAATGCAAACTTGCCTTGTCCATAGGAGTAATTATTTGGATTGACAAGCTTAAATAAAAACATCACTTATTCTTTAATAGTTTTCCATTTGGAACTTCTTTGGTCACCACCCAGAAGGCTGCTGTACATCTCTAGATGAGCATGTATTTCCCACAGACACAGGGGCATTATCACAGTACTGCTGCAGTGGGATGTCACTGAAGCATGTAATGGAAAAGCAGTGAGACTAATCCACAGCTATAAAAATAGAGTGATCAAACAACTTAGGGTAAATTAGCTCCAGAGAGTGTTGAGAATTGAATCCTGTGTCCATTGGATATGTACGTAATCCATCCCTATGTATATACATACACACATGTGTATTTATAAATATATATCTTTTAAGTTTAATGGTACAAAAGCTTAGCTATGAAATGTGACAGTTCAGTGGATAAAAGGCTCAGATTTTCCAACAAAACATGGTTCAGCTCAAGATAGAAAATTATAATTTCTATAACGTTGATCAGGTTACTTATAATTTAAAAATTTTTCATTTTGTTAATATCATAAGATTAGTAATGATACTAACCTTTTACAAAGATTAAGGCTTAAGTTATACAAATAATGCAAAATGTTTAGCACGCTATCTGAGAAATAGGAAATGATAAATGAATGCTGTGTATTTTTTTAATGTGGCCCGAGAAAATTTGTAGTCTACAGAGTGGCAGAATCAATACAAAAATACTTGTTAAACACAACCTTCTCACCTCATTAGTGTATTTCATGGATGTGTTGCTAAAACTAAACCAGCAAACTGTAGGTCTCTTTTATTCAACATCTACATACCAGATGATTACTGTAACCAGTGAAATCAACATGTAATGTGTTACACAGATATACTCCCAAGAAAGTCATATGAATTTCATTGTGAAGACCTATGTCAAAGGTTAAACTATGGACCCTCTGGAGTATAATTAACCATAATCATTTAGCTTCTTGAATATCTGGGAGATATATATATATATATATATATATATATATATATATATATACATATATATGTATATATATATGATCAGTATTCAAATATAATATCCAAAATAATTTTGTGGACAGTTTCTTTGAAATCAAGTGTATTAATGTTTTAACTTGATTAAAATATGTATTGCTATATATCAAATATCTTCATTCATAACTCCCAAAATCCACACTCATCTAAAGGTGTGATATTTTGAGATTTTTGCCATCCATATTGGCTTGTCAACTGGCAAGTCTTATTAGGCAACCATATTGTTAAAATTTATCATACCTTTCCAGACATTATATAGAAGACACTATCTCACAGAAGTAGTCCTGGTCTTCAGGGTCTTATAATCTTTATACTACCTCTTCTGTTATGTTTCCTGAGACTTGGGTGTAGTAGTTATATATCTGTTGGGGGATTAACATACAGTAGTAAGTTATTCTCTGCATTTTATCTACTTGTGACTTTCTATAATTGTCTATGTCTGCTTCAAAGAGAAGCTTCTTTGATGAAGGGTGAGCTAAATTTATCTTTAGATATGTGGGTAAATATTTAAAATGCACTTAGAAATTATACTGGTTTTGGAAGGTACTAGTAATAGATTCTCCACTGGGTTCTGTGCCCTAACTAGCCATATGTATTGGCTAGTTTTTCAGTGATAGACATAAATTCACTTCCATTGAGGAAGTCTGAAGCCTAACTATCCAATTAGATAGTCATTTGTTATCTCTGAGTTATAGGTGCCACTATTTCACCTTTAGGGATACCTTGTCATGCTAGTCCTTGTGGCTTGTAGGCATCACGCCTCAGTAGAACTATTGATCTATTTCCTCCCTTAATAGTTTCATAATACATTCTCTTACTAACAAAGTCTTTAGGGAGAAGGATTCCAGGTCTGATCCAACTCCATTTCTCCAAAAATAACACCAACTTTAACATTGTTAGTTAGATATTTCAATAGAATATGATGACTATACTTTTTCTGTAAACTGCTAATTTATCAAATGCATATTAGAGAAGATTTAAAATATATCTTTTAGCATTAATTTTATAAAATGAAATTTTAGTTAAATTATATAGGTTGAGCATAGATCAGAGGTATGAATGGAAATAAAAATAGAATGGAATCAACTATGATAAGCAAAAATTAATGAGTGATCTAAATTACATTAACATGTAGATATTTACAAAGATAATCATTTTTCACATACTGATGGTAGTTATTATGAATGTATCCAAAAATTAATTTTCAATTATAGAGTCGAACTGGTTTTAAGAATTACTTATAGTTAAGGCATGAAACAATAATAAATTTATATGTGTGTGTATATTTCTATTTTCATATAATTTTGCAGAGGTAATAAATTATTCCATTTAAAAATATCAAGAATGGTCACTTTAAAGATGAATAGTGGTCTACCTACCTTTTCACATTTTGACAGTGGGCAAACCAGGAAGAAAGGACAGTTAGTAACAATAAAACCTTCCATGGACTTCATTTATGTCTAGATTGTCCTTAATTTCTGCCTTCTTTCCATTGTGATTAGTTCTTGGCAGTCACATTCAATTAGCTAATAATGTTCATATTCTGTGTCCCAACTTTGGTTTTATTTTGTGTCTTTGACAATGAGAGAAAATAAAAACTGGGTTTGTGCAAAAATTCAGGACAGTACTATCATTTGATTCCTGTTTAAGTATTTTTCTTCAACTTTGAATTGGCTTTTGTGATCTTAGGCTCAGAGTTGCATTTATAACCTTCTCTAGGGAAATTTATTATAGCTAGGTTCTGAAGCAGTCAGAACATCGAGAAAATAGTTGCTCAGATATGTGTGAAAAGAAATTGCAGGTATGCCAACATATTTTTGTAGAATGTGTGAAAGCTGTATCTCTTCAGATTGAATGTGAGTTAGGTCAACTATATTTAGAATTTCACTATATCATACCTATTCCATTTGGTTGAGACTTGACTAAAGTGTTATTTGTCTAATGGATATTTGGGTTCTGTGGATTAACTCTTTACAGCAGTAGGATAATAACCTCCTGAAGTAAAGACACTCTGGCTATGATATGTAAGAATGACATTCAGAGCCCTTAATTGCTATCTACCTAGACAACTATAAATGCTATAATCACAGCTAGCAATTATATTCCAAAGACCTGAAACACGCATATTCTGTTGTGCAATAAGGATATATTTTGATGTGGTTTCTCTTTGTTTTTGGCTTTTTTAAATTTTATTTTAGTGAGCCCAAATTAAAAATCAATACCACTAGATCCTGCTAAGTAAAGTTAGACTAAGGACTTGAATGTCTTTTTATTGTGTCACAATAAGAGTCTTTTCATTGCATGTGACAGAGAACTCACATCAACCTTCTAAGTTATTGTATAAGGTGTTAGATGCTGAAAACAAAGATAAAATTGGCATCTCCAAATAACAATCTTCAATGGTACCAGAGTTTCTCTTTTACCTTTTTACTACCTATCTTTTAGTGACTTTTTTGTTCACGGCATTTCACATTTTTGTTGTGATTTGTTTTGCTTTTTGTCTCATTGATCTAATCAGAGACACTCCAAAGAAGAGCTTTGTTTACATTAGCTTGCATAGCTATCTATGTAAAAATCAAAGTAGATGGAGAAGCATGATTGACAGCAGCCACTGAAGTGCCAAGGTTGAAATGAGAAGGAGCAAATCTCTTTAAGAAAAGAGATATTAATCAAAGGAGAAGAGATGAACACACAAATAGCAGGTATCAAGTCTGCTAACAAAGCTGTAGGCACATTAGACACATATCCTGATATGCACGACCTAAGCTGGATTTACTAAACAATTAATGTGTGTAGATCTCCCTATACCACACGTTATCCTTTAGAACCATTACTATAGCCTGTTTAAAAGCCATGTAGAAATCTAAATTTCAAGGTGATCTCCAAAGTAAAGTTATTTCCTAAAGGAACAGAGACAAACAAGTACCACAGGTGTAATTAGTGGTGGTTTCACCATGGTATAAAGCCCTAGAATCACTTTTCCCTTTCAAAAATTGAGAATCATTAAGAATGAATGTTTACTCATTTTCCTCAAGCTGAAGTTTGAGCAATGGCAATAGAAACTCTGTGTCTGTGACAGAAAGTGGAGAAACCATGGCAGGTGATGATCAAATGTAGCCTCTGGCCCACCAGAAGCAGACATATTAAACTGAACATACTTACAATTGTGTATATTTTGGCCTTTGTTTTGTGGCTGTCTAATAATTGTGAGATGGCAATAGTTACCTAGGAGAGTATTTGTGCAAACTAAGTTCATTCATTTCTCTTTGCTACCTTTTCTTTCCTGGTTTCTTTCTGGAATCAAAGGAAATTAAGTTAATGGGTAACCATCTAGATTCCTAGGAACAGTCATGGACAACTGGTCACTCAGTCACTGCATTTATCACATAGAAAAAAATTCTAGAATAAACTTACGTATTTAAATTTCACACGAGATTATTTGGTAGGTAACTCTAGGAGAATTCTAAAGCTTCTCGATTTTGCAAAGATCCTAACATGCTCAAGTGTCTTCTGAAGGAGAACTTTATTCCTTAGAGATGACTAACAGGAATTTACTGCCATGTCCTTCTGTTCTCAATCTATACTGATTTTCTATGCAGATAAATAGTTTTGTTTCAAAACAAAAGTTAGAAAAAAAAGTCAATATAAATTGATGGGAGAAAAAAAACAGTCCAGCAGCTGTTGGTATTAATTTCAGTTTAATTTTATTCAAATATTTTCAAAAGTTCTTAGCTCCATTCTGCCGATTAAGTACTCTGGTCAGTAAATACTTTTTTTGATAAGTTTGACATATACACTTCATTTTGGTTCCATATCTTACCAGTTAGAAAATGAAGAGGTATACTATTCAAAATCTTAATATATTACTGATCTATAATTATCCTGTATTATCAGGTTATTGGAAACAACATATGGCATGCTGAATGTTTTCATTACTCAAATGTATCTGGTAGAAATTATATTTCTGCAAGTTACAAGTTCTATTGATGTTATGAAATAATGAATTATTTCACAGTGAGTAAATCACTCATCTATTGAGTTCTTTCTAAAATACAATCTATTAATGAATACAGTCATGGTACAAGACATTCCCACATAAGCTTAGGCCTGTTCAGGATATGGTCTATCTTATTTGATTTTGTGATGCTCATATTTTATGGAAGACAATTTTTTGGGCACAGCATATGTCAGTGACTGAGGTACTGGTTATTTTTTTCATGAAGCAGCTTGCAGCATAGAGTATTATTATCAGCAATGACAGCATTGTTTTCATGGAAGTCTTTTTCAGGTTTCTTCTCCCTGCTCAAGATATTGTACCATATTGCTTAGTTAGTGTATAACTCACGTAATGGTCAGGTTTTGCTCTGAAACCCTCCATAAGGTATTCCAAGAGACATGTATAATTATCATCTTGATCATGACTCATTATCTGTGAAGTCTTTGATAAGTATGCTAAGACAATATAACTGACGATGTTAGGTATAGAGTGAGGAACTAGGGGGTATGGTTGCATCACCTTGGAAGTGGAAATAGAATAGATAAGTATGGATGAATGGGGAAGTTGATGGAAGTATCAAATGTGAAGTGCAAAGTGGGGTAAGGGAGGGACAGCTAAAAGTAATAGCCATTTGAGGGGTTGTATGGAAACCTAGTACAGTAGAAGTGACCTAAAAGATATTAGTGTGTATCAGGAGAGATGGAGCCACAACTAGACCACTCTTGTCACCAAATGAATCCTCTAGATCCAGGAATGGGTTACATCTAATCTAGTTTCTGGCCAAAGGAGCCTCATGTAAATCCACAAACAACCTAGGTTTTTATCAAAGCTATTGATAGCTCTTCACAAACTAAGAGTATCCCCTATTGTAGAAGACAACACCCACACAACTCAATGAACATGAAAAAGTCAGGTTGGTGTCTACATAGGGCATTCACCTCTGCATATTAGTGTTCATGCTACTAAAAGGTACTCTGTGTGTTACCAAAGGAGAAAGTTAAACACCAAAACAGCTGCAAACTTTTTCAATCTACAATCTTCTTACAAGTTTCACTAGTGAAATAGTATCGTCAACCTTATGGAACTAACCAACTACTATCAGATTGGATTTAAAGTTCACTCCTTGAGATAGAACCCATCCCCAACAATCCTTGGGTGGCCAGGAACCTAAGACTAGATAGGCTAGAGACATGGTGGGTAGGGAGTCAAATACAAAATGACACAGTAATAAAATGACTCTTAATGACATTCTGATCTATACTCTTAGATCAGTCTTGCTCAGCCATCATCAGAATTTTCTTTCTCCAGTAGGTTAGAAAAAAATAGAGATTCACAGCTAGACCATGTATGGATAGAGAGAGGGACTAAAGAACACTGAGGAAGACTGCTAAACACAGCTGGGTCCAGGCATATATGAACTCACAGAGACTGTGAGAGTATTCACAGGGCCTACATAGGTATGTAACAGACGGGGTCCTCACACTGAGACAAGGATTAGATATAAGCACAGATCCCTATCCTAGAATTTATCTCCAACTGATAACTTCATACAATGAAAACTTTGTTTTCTCCAACAGAGTTTCATTGCATATATACAACACTTTTAAGCCAGGCCACATGTCTAAAAGTATATAGCCAAACACAATAAACTCAATGTTATTTTCTGAGATTTTTTTTTTCATAATGCTGTGTCAGGATTTATTTTTGAAACTTTATAGACTTTTTGCATATGTATTCTGATATCCAGTTTTGTGTTTTGTGGAATTTCTATGTATGCAAATGTGTGTCTCTCTACAGCTTATAATTTTTGACTCTATTTTTTTTCTTTTTTTTTTGTTCTATACTTGTTTTTTGGTCTAGCTTATATAATTTTACTCTATTAATATTTTTAGTTGTATGTTTGTATCCTCATGCAAGAGAGAAAAGGAAGTGTGTGTATTTGGGTGTGTTGAGAAGTGGGGAGGATCTTGGCAGACTTGGGAGAGGGGAAACCAAAATAAGAATATATTTTATTAAAAATTCTAATTTCAATAAAATAATAAAAGAAAATAGCTCAGTAATATTGCTCTGTGGATGAATCTGTAGTACATTTCTTTATTAATGATTTATGTCTGATGTTGTTAGTGTCAGCCTTTGGCTGGTGGTTTGGTGCTGTAAGGAGAAGGCTGAATAAGACATGGGAGAGCAACTCACTAACCAGCTCCCCCAAAGTTTCTGTTTCAGTCCATGCTTCCAGGTTTTCTGCCTTGCTTGGGTTCATGCTCTGACTTCCCTTCACAATGGACTACAACTCTAAGCTTAAATGAACCTTTTCTTTTACAAGTTGCTTTGATCATAGTGTTTTATCATAGCACTAGACAGCATAACCAAGACAGTATATGTTCATGAAGATTCTTCTTAGCCTCCTGATATTCTTTTTGATTTCCTCTTGGTGTTGGGAGCTTTTGTGTTGTTATATCAACTAGTTAGAAACTAGGTAACTTAAATTCTACGCAAATATGCTCTGTAATTTTTGATTTTTGGAGAGTGAAAAATCAAAGCCTTGTCAGATTCTGTGTCTACTGGATACATTACTTATAATTTGTAAATAGCTAACCTATCTTTGTCCTAGGAATGGAAAGATGGCAGAGAGAGAAGGCAATGACAAATAGCGAGGAAGGGACATGTGTCTCCTCTATTATAAGATCAGTAATCATATATTGTCTTCTAGACCTTCCTTACCTAATTATCTCCCAAAGACAACATCTTGCACTAAGGGCTATGATTTTACAACTCTATTGGGTGCAGAGTGCATACAACAATCCAGTCTATAACACTGTAATAAAATATTAGATAAAACATTACATTGATTGTGTTGGTTAAAAATGGGTTGCCATGTGTGGCATAATTTGAATGTTCTGAAATATTTATATGTTAAGTCATGAGCAGTTTCCATAAAGTTGTAAGAATCAATTAGTAAAACTATACCTTTCTGTGACATTTGTTTGAAAAATATACCATTCATGGCATTTTGGTCCAACATTTAGTCGTTATAGATGTCTGTCATTTTCGGAGCAAAATGAATACCTATTTCACAGAAAATAAGACAGTGAGTTTTGATCATCAGTATTTATTTTCTAAGTTAATGACATTTATGAGTACCCATATCTAATACCTTTATGTAATAATGCATATGTATAGGTACAAATATATGTAAATGTGTATGTGTATACATATATGAATATGATGTATATGTATGTGTATGTATGTGTGTGTATGTGTATATGTATGTATATATATATATACACATATATATCCATTTTCTCATTTGTTTCTTTTTTATATTTTCATCTTCAATTCTTGAAATTACAATCACAAAGTATAGTGAAACCATTATGGACCCTGCAACACAATTATGACATTAGCAGTCTGGGAGGACAGACAGAGAAGAGAACAAGTGTCAAATACCCTATTCCTCAGAAGTGTTTCATAGACAGATCTTGCATAATATTTAAATTATTTAAAGCTATGAATTGAAATTATAAGGCTTACTATAATTTCTATGCTTGTGAGTTTTAAATCAATACATTGTCAAATACATCATTCAAAGAGAGAAAAGTGTTCCTTATGCTTTTCTAAATCCTATCTCTTACTTATCTCCTCTATCAGCACTGAAGAATGGAGGACATTGTCACAATAAGTTTAGGAATATAGTCAATAAATTATCCATTATTTTAGATGATGAAATCAATATTCATACATTATTACCTTTAGAACTCAATCACAGATGCATAGGATTGAGGTAGTAATTTTTCTTCCTTAATTGTAGTAAGAAAAATGAAATATAAATGCATCAAAACACAGCTCTGCCAATATTGTTTTATACTGACTATTTAGGCTCAAATAATTTCCTTCTCTATCTCATGTAGAAATAACTTTGGAATAGAAATATGCACAGGAATACACTAATAGTGATTTCGAGTTTCTATATCTTATTAACTTTGGTTCCCTTATCTGTCATTTTCTATGACTTTTATATAATAACTATATATGGAAACACTGAGGAGGTCAGAGAACTTGTTGTATTCAGCACTTGTTGCTCCTCCAAGTAGAGTCAAAGCAACAGATACCTAAGTGCATACTTAGCTGATTAATGTGTGCGATAACACTGATAAAACAGAAGAAAAATTATAGAAACCTAAAAAGTCCCGAGATCATTGATACTAGCATAGGAACAGAAATGAAGATTTTTAACCTTAGGTGTTCTGGGAAAGAGTAATTGCCATTGGTAGGGGAAAGAAAGTAGTAGCAGTCCATATCCTGGCACTCCTAGATATTGAAAACTGTTATTACCCATGTAGGCTCATTTCTAATGGCTTCTGGTTTTGGTAAAGGATTCTTCTTGAAAATTCCCAAGGTATCAGTGAGAGGTGGAATTGAGAGGCTATCTGTTGTGTAAAATTGGAATTCCATAAGGGTGGGAAATGCCTTAGAAGTCTCATCTACATGACCACATAGGAATCCAACTGCATTAGCTGTATAGGTGCAAATCTTACAATCTAAACTTGGCTTCTAATAGTGATTCTGCTACAAATTCACATAGAACACTGTACTGTATAAAAAGAATTTAAAACAGAAGGGACATAATGCTTCCCATAGGGTTTAAACAGTGTGGCTTTCTGAGACCTGGGTCAGAAATATTTGTATTAGCTTTGTTGGTGTCAAGAGCATAAAAATTTACATGTCTCATACCATTCCTTTCTCAGTGTCATGCATGGGTAGAAATAAGAATGCTACTAAGAAAGTAAGGGTCCATTGCTCTTTTCTCCAAAGACAGGGATGTTGGCCACTCTTTACTACTGCCCGTATGAGTCAAGTTATCAGTCTACTCTTGGAGTGTATGGTTTGAGAAGATCTGAAAAAAAAAAACTTTGCTCAGTACTAGACCCATTCTTCCTTGCTCTATAAGCACTTTATCTGAGAAGTCTTACTGAACTTGAACCACAATTCATTCTTACTCAATGAAAACCAAAAACTTCAATGGAAAAAGTCAGGAAAAAAGTATTTGAACCAGCACAATGTCCCCAGATATGGAAAACTGGTGTGGTAGGTTGCTATTGGATCAGAATGATTGTCAAGCATCACACAATAGAGAGAGAAGTAACACAACCAATAGAATGATAGTTAGAATTCCATAATTTTCATAACAATTCAAGAATCTGGACATAAATGTTCTTAATTCTACAATTTAACAATACAGAATTGAGGAATAAATTATAAGACAAAACACAACAACTTTCTGCCTATAAGAATTTTACCTGTAAATACACACAGAGACATCAAACTAAGAGAATAAAAAATTATTTTTCAAGCAAATTAAATTTGACAGGAAATAAGAGAAACAATTTTTTTCTTGACAAAATGGAATTTAAGACAAAAACACTAAGAAGAGATAAAAGGACTCACTGTACAATGATAAAGAAATCAATTCTACAAAAAGGCAAAAGAATTACACATTTATATATAGTTCTGTCATGATACCCAATTTCATGAGAATACTATGAAAAATTCCATTTTTCAGAAAAAAATAAAAACTAGAGTACAGATAAGTTCCAGTATGATTATACTGAGTACTTTTAAAATTCAGTTCTCAAGAATGAATTTAGCATACAAAACAAAAAATAATAACAAAAAACCCTAAAACAAACACACACACAAGAATTAAAGTATATTAGAGGGGAAATTGCCTTAGCAGATATTTATAAGAAAAACTCTGTTGAATGTAAATATACTTTCCTATCAGCTCATGGAACTTTATCTAAACTAGATCATATACTGGGTCACAAAATAAGCCTTTTGAAATTTTAAAATTTATATACTGTGTCAGGATATAAAAAGACACAGGAACTATCAGAAGAGAATGGAGAGCCAACTAGGTAGTGACAATTTTGCCCCAAACAAATATTGGAGAAAAGACACTTTAAAAAAATTCTGGAGAAATAACATATCCACATATATAAGGCTGAACCTCGATCCAGTCTCTTGGTTTGTACAAAAAAATCAACCAAAATGGATCAAGGACTTCAATTCAAGACTTGAAACTGTAATATTAGAGCAAAGCAGAGGATAAGCACTTACATGTGTTGGTGCGTGCAACAGATAGAAATGTAAACAGGCCTCAAGAAGTATATGAAAAAGAAGCAAACATTAATAAGTGGGATTAGTTCAGATAAAAAGCTTCTGTACCGTAAAGGATAGAGTAAACAAGGCAAAGATCATCCACCAAGTGAGGAAGCACATCTGTCAGCTGTTCATCCATCAGTGTTAATATCCAGAACATATAAAACTAAAGATTCAAGCTGTGCGTAGTGTTGCATTCCTGTAATGCTTGTGCTCAGGAGGCTGATGCAGGAGCAGCACTTCTAACTTCTAACTAACTTCTAACTTCTAACTTCTAACTTCTAACAACTTCTAACTTCTAACTTCTAACTTCTAACTAACTTCTAACTTCTTGGCCAACACCATTACCAGGCTATGTACGCTGCAAATCAAGACACTGTCTCAGGGATTAGTGAGAAACTATTAGTGGGTGAAGGCATCTGCCATTAAGTCCTAAAACCTGAGTTAAATACCTAAAACCCTTACAGTAGAAAAAGAGAAATGATTTCAAGAAGTTGTCCTCTGACCTCCATACCTGTCTTTTAGCATGTGTGTGCCTATAGACATTAGAATATACAGAGTAAAAAAATAAATGTTTATAGAGATTCTTCCTCAAAATAACTGAAAAACCAAGAACTCCAAAATTCTAACAAAAAAGTAACTCAATAAATTGTGTATATATTATCAAATTGGACAGATTTCACAAGGGCCAATTCACGCATGGAGAAATGTTAGATATTACTAGCCATCAGGGAAATGCAAATCACAACTACAACTCGTCTAAATTAGAATAGCTCACAGAGAAAGGCTTAAAAAAAAGAAAGGAAAAACAGTACTGGTAAAGATATGAAAGTAGAATCATTGTACATTCTTGATGGGGGTGTGAACTGTTTCATTCTCTGTGATAATCAATATAAGGTTCCTCTGTAAGTTAATGGTTGAATCATTGTTTCATTCATATATGAAATATATGAAATGAGCCTATAAACAGATTTCCATGTTTATTTCAGGATTATTAACAGCAGCCAAAATATAGGATCAGTTTAAATACTTTTAAACAGAAAACTGACTAAGAAAAAGATGATAGATATACAAAATATGGGATTGTTCAACCACAAGAAAGAATAAATTTGTATCATATGCATCAATGTGAACAAATTTGGGCATCATGTTATGCAAAATAAAGCAGACACGGAAAGAAAATATCACATCTTTTCTCTCATATGTTGAAACTGATAATAGTATGATGATTACTTGAGAGTGGGAAGGTTGCTGGGACATGAGGGAGAAGGGTAGATAAAAATGGCCAATGTACAGTATGTGTATGATGCAAAAACTACAGTAAATCCTATCAGTGCATAATTGACATATTGATAATTTAACTACTTATGCACATAAAATGATGAAAGATATTAAAATGAGCCCAATACTGCTGCACACTATCTATAAAAATGCATAGAAGTATTTTATACGAATGAAAATCGTTGTTGGCCCTTTCTGTTTTCTTTGCCAAGTGTGTGCACAACCTTCAAATTAAAATTGTTAGGTTTTATGAAAGCTGAGGAAAATCAGTTTAAGAAAGAAAGAGTGGGAGAAAGTCCTTGTGTTAAGTGAAAAGGAAATCAGCTGGCTCTTTCCTTCGCCTTGAGGCCAGCTTTCCTACAACTTTGACCTTGACTCCAGTCTTCCTTCTCTGGATACCCTTAAGCAGATTTATGGTAGATTTTTATTCAAAACTTCAAACCAACTTATTTGACTTTGAACATTTTGCTTTTACTAAGTCCTAACCTTGTTTTATCTGTGTGTACTTTGGAGGCTATTGTGTTTTCCATAGCCACTGCTCACCCGAGGAATATTTATCATTCTCTGTTTATCACTTCCATTTTACTACCATTTGAAGTAAGGCCGAACCTTTCACACTTTGAAGTATGGTCTCGATGATGACTAAAATTAATCATTGAGCAATCTGGAGTTCTTGTTAAAAATGGTTCCCAAAAGGATTACAAAATATGAGCCAATAGAAATAAATAAAAGTTTGAATCATCATTTGCAATGATGCCATACATAACCATACAATAACTAGAAATCACCAATGTGCAATAAGGTAGGAAAAGTCGCTTCTGTAAGTTTGTATTTAGGCAACAGTAACCTAGGCTCATTTTAACTTTTGGAGAATATGGATCATTGAAGCAGAATTATAAATGTATTTTAAAGTAAATAGATTATGAAATGAGGAAGTAATATTTTGGAGAGTCCTCCGAGAACAAATGCACATATTTCTAGAAACCACCTAAATGCTTTGCTCAGATATTGAGAAACAGATTATAATATCTACTTTGGAAAGGAAGCAAATTAGAACTATGTCAGACTCCATAGAGTCTCTAGGGGGTTTTGAGCAGTAATCATGTTGTGAATTCTTAAAATGATATATCTGGAGGAGTTGATTCATTATACTGAGGGATCTTTCAGGAAACAAAGATGAGGGCTTACGTATTTCCCCATTTGAACACTTGACTTCCTGGACATGGACACACAGACACACACAAACACACACACACACACACACACACACACACACACACACACACACACCAGTTGAGCAGTTGAGGATCTCCAAATAAAACAATGACTAATATGAAATGGAGTAGCTTCTTGGTTTATTTTTCTTTTCCTTTATTTAATTGGCTATTTATTTATTTACATTTCAGATGTCTTTCCTTTTCCCCATTCCCCCTCCCCATAAATGTCATATCCCATCCCTCCTCCTCCTTTTTCTTTTATACCATTTTAATTTTGTGCAAGTACTAAGGTCAGTTCTAGGGTGAGGAACCAGCAATACAATAGATGCAAATAGTCAAGGAACAACCAATAAAATAAACACCTAAAGTCAAAGAACAAGCAAGGCAGTAAACAGAGTCCCTTGATCTCTCCCATGATCACTATTTCTAAAGCCTTATCAGGATGACCAAAATATCTGAGCCTATTTCCCTGTCCTAGCCCAAAGTCATTTTCATGCCTGAAGCCTGGTTCTTTGTTCTAGCTTAAGATTTAGATTCCTGCCTGTAATTACTTCTTTGTTCTAGCCTAGGATTTAGATTTCTGCCTTAAGTTACTTCTTTGTTCTAGCCTAGTGTCAGATTCCTGCCTACAGTCCATTTTCTTGTCCTTGGCCAATGACAGATTCCTTCCAGGCAGCCCGAAAAGCTCTCTGCCTCTCCCCCTTTTTATTGCGTAAACAAGACCCTGAAAACTAATGTTACAAATGTTAAGACACAAATAAATGTCCCTAAGGGCATCAAGGCTAGTATTTATTTTTTATTTTTTTTTATTTTTTGACATTGTAGTGTAATTACATTTCTCTCTTTCCCTTCTTCTAAATTTTCCATATATTCTTCACCTCTTTTCTTTACATTCAAGATCTGTATCATTAATAGTTACTGCATGCATGCATGTATTCATAAATATATATGCCTTCCTATATATGCATACATACATATGCATTCTTAAATATAACCTATTCATTCTCTGTAATCTTACTTGTGTGTATGTGTTCTGTACTAAAAAATGGATTGTTGTATCTTTCCCTGGTGAAAACCATCTCTCCTCTCAGCTTTCCTTAGTCATTTTTGTTTTCATCTATTTGTTACTTTCTTTTTTTAACTTTAGATAGGACTTACTGAGTATAACAAAAGCTAGTAGTGTTGGAAAGTTTTGTCCTCTACATTTATAAACCAAATAATTGTGTGTCAAAAGACATAATGGGTTGCTCAGCTTCTTTTTCATCTTTTAAAACAGCAAATCCCTGTGGAATGAATATAACCATTTCTACCCTTGATATTTAAAGTGTTTTCTCATTTATTTGAATATAGTTGAATGTGTGTGTGTGTATGCACATATATTGAGAATACTTCAGATAAAAAATTTCATGTATGCAAAGCAGCACTGGTAATTTTGGAAGTTATTTATCTTATATAAGTATTGTGATTTAAATAAGTTTCATCTAATAGATTCATATATTGAAGGCTTAGATTTGGGACAACATTACTGCCAGAACCTTGAGGAGTGATTTGTTAATGGAAGTTCAACTTCATCAAGATTATGTAATAATCCACTGATGAATTTATAGCTTAATAAGCTACTTGAGTAGCCCTCTCTCTCTCTCTCTCTCTCTCTCTCTCTCTCTCTCTCTCTCTCTC
>NW_021620876.1:6712920-6735393 GCF_004785775.1 Grammomys surdaster
CTCTCTCTCTCTCTCTCTCTCTCTCTCTCTCTCTCTCTCTCTCTCTCTCTCTCTCCCTCTCCCTCTCCCTCTCTCTCTCTCTCTCTGTGTGTGTGTGTGTGTGTGCCTCTGTGTCTGTCTGTCTGTCTGCCTGTCTGTCTGTCTTTATTCAAGCTGCCATGATGTCAGCTTGATAGTGCCATAAGTAGCTACTGAGGGTTACAAGGCATCAACAGGTTTACCCATTAATAAATGTTATGAGTTATAGTAACGACATGCCAAACAAGATTTATCAACTGGTATAGTGACAGGATTATTGTGGGAGTAACTAAGTGTTTTCTGAATGGATTTGATGACCACTTCACCAAATAGAACACATTTCTGATACAATAATCTGTCAAAAGTCCTTGGCTGAGGAGGTCATAGGCCCTAGGGAGGGAACCTACTAATACTATTTTGCTAAATGGTCATGCTATCAAACTGTCTCTAAGTACCCTTTTATCCATAGTATCCATAGTCTAATGCTTCTCTCAGTCTTTGTAAGAGATGCTTCATTTTGCAGCAGGTGGCAACCATTACAAAGTCTCATAGGAAGTCAAAACATAAAGCACTAGTGCTTCACCTTAATTCAGACATCTCTGTCAGCCCTTCACTGGCTCAAGAGTTAGTATAGAAAGCAAGAAGAATGGATGGGTAGTTAGAAACTATATCTTCAGGATGTGACATGACTTTAGTTGTTATGAAGTCCCTGAATCTTTGGTTACCAGCATCAGCCATGGGACGAGGACTCAGGAAATTTCTCTTCTCCCTGAGGGATGATGATAGCTAATGGTTGAAGAGTGATGGTTATCATTTTTTCAGTGGTATAGCCACCGATAAGTTGTTCATATTCTGCTAAGTAACCTCCCACTCACGCTCATGCAGCCCTTTTTTAACTTAAGGAAAACACAAAAGCAAAGCATTGTTAGGAAGAATTGCAGCAGGAGAGCAAGAAGAATGAGAAAAAATAATGTGGGGTAAGATGACTAAAATACCCTGTGTATGAAAATGACAAGGAATCAAAAGCAAATGAAATAAATAATGCATATCAGAGCGGTGTATATTCCACAGCACTTTCACAGGCGTAGAATTTTCACTTGGCAACATGATCATCAGAGTCTCCTGCAAGACAGATCATCAGATTCTGAAGATGGTAAAAACTAAGTTCTTAGGTCCTACTAACAATACTCCTGAATATGATTCATTTATGCTGCTATTCTTATTAACCACAAAGTTATGAAGCTAACATATAGATGAGAATACTTATATTGAAATTCCCATGTATAAATTTCCTTTAGATTTTGCTGAATCTAATTTAAACTCACCTTCATTGAACTCCCAAAATATCTGTGCAGTGAACTGTACTCATTATTTTATTCCTAAAATATATTGTCAGTATATAACATTTTCATGTTTGGCCGTATTTGGAAGCCCTACAGTGAAATTAATAAAGTGGTGATAGAAAAATCAATATTCTAATGTATGTTTAGGAAATATAATATACTTTAGACTGGGCCTCCAAATGTATTCTTCACACTCAACTTTCTCTCAAAAAGTCAAAAATATAATTTACACTATTGCAACAAATTAAAATTTTGACCATTTCCAAAAGTTTGTCTTAATATCATTTAGTTAGAAAGGTTTGGTTGGCAGCTGGAATCTGCTGATAAAATGGGCAATTCCACTAAAATTAACACCTCTTTTCACAGTACGTGTCCTTTAAAAAAAGACCAGATTTATTAAAAATCTTTATTCCTTACTAATTAGTTACTATTGATAACCCTAGGCAGCCCAAAATTTATCACATAGATCAGAGGTGGAATTAAATATGTATATTTCTAAAACATGCATATTTAAAAATCAAATATTTCTAAAATCCCTCTAAGGGTGAGGGATTAGCCTTACTTGGTTTTTACTTGTGGTGAGGTGGAACTATGTAGGCAGCACATAGTACAAAAAAGTGTTCGAAACATAGTTTGGGAGTAAAGACAAGAACAGGGGCTCCATTGTAACATCTTCCTTCCACAAGGCTTTTCCTTCCAAAAGTACTTGGGAACAGCCATTATTCCTTAGTGCCATGGGCTGGAGATCTTGACTTTCCTACTTTCTAGTTTGAGAAACATTAATTCAAGCCATAACAGAATCAACCTGTTGTTAATGGAGCTTAGAATAGGTAGATTTAACTTCAGTCAGCAGTGCAGAATGGTCAAGATCATGTCTTGTTTTGAATGTGTGTCCAGTTCCCAGGTCTGTTTCTCATGTTCTTTCTCCCAGGATTGTTTTTATACTCTGTGCCTAACATTCTCTCCCACAACATTAAGACAAAACTCTTTCTCAAGTACAGAATAGATAAAATGCTGATTTAATGAGTTCTCAATGAATTGGGGTTTTTGATGTAAATGTATGTAGAATTTTTCATGTTGGTGTTATATCACAAATATTGTAATTTATGTATTCTACAAAACATCCATTTTTATCTTCTATATCTTAAAATCTAAGCCATTCGTATATGTACACATTTATTATATTACATAATTATTGTGTTTATTTTTATATACAATTAAAACTGCTTGTATTCATTATAAATTATGAAAATGTTTTATTGAAATATTTGATAATATCAAAAGGCTGTGTGTTTATTTTTATCAAAATTCAGTTCATATGAAACTCTGACATTTGCCGGGCAGTGGCGGCGCACACCTTTAATCCCAGCACTTGGGAGGCAGAGGCAGGTGGATTTCTGAGTTCGAGGCCAGCCTGGTCTTCAGGGTGAGTTCTAGAACAGCCCAGGCAATACAGAGAAACCCTGTCTCGAAAAATCCTAAAAAAAAAAGAAAGAAAGAAAGAAAGAAAGAAAGAAAGAAAGAAAGAAAGAAAATCTGACATTGAACAATGTTTTTTGTCTTTAATGTAATGATTTAAAATGTCTCCATTTTAATATTCTTAAGTTATAAAATAAAATTGAAGTAAAAATCACATTTTCTTCTGAAACTATTTCTACTATCAAATGCATAGAATTTAAATGAGTAGTAGAGTATATATTTTACTTTTTCTTACTTGGGTATTTTTCACTATTTTATAAAAGTTAAAATTTTAAATAAACAATTAATAAAATATTACTTTACCTTAATACTCTGTTATTAAATTCATCAAATAAAATTATTAAGCTATGGACTTCTGAAACAAATAAAATATATATATATATATATATATATATATATATATATATATATAAATATATATGTGTGTGTGTATGTGTGTGTGTGTGTATAGAAAATTTACATTAATTCAAGTATGTATGCATACCTAAAATTATATCATAATAGAACTTTGTGTCTGTCAAATTCAAAACCTTTTGTTTTGTTTCATAAAAAATGAAGAACTTCTTTTATGACAAATTTCACTCATATCTCAATGTCTTCTCACATGAACTAAATAAAAATAAGTCAGTATAGATTTTTTCCCTTTCTGGGTATGGCTGATAGGTGAACTTCCACCTACTTCTAGTCTAAAACAAGAGGTCACTGGAGTCCAGGAATTTGTCCTTTTCTTTAAACAATGAAAATATGTTTGTGAAATTTTGTTGAAAATTAGTAGCTCCAACTTATTTTGATATGTACATTAAGTGAACAACCATGAGTAAATTTAATGCCCATGTTTGAAAAGCACAGTTTTTGCTTGTTCTGACTACTTAAAGTTCATGAAATCAAAAGATTTGAAATCCATTTTGTGCCTTGTGGGAGGGAAGGAACATAACACCTAGAACTGCTACTCCACTTTTGTTTTCTAGAACCTTGACACCATCACAGGTTGGATGTCTGTTTCCAATTAATTGGTTTTCTTTTTCAGTTTTTGTACAACACATATGCATTTTATTTCCCTTCCACACCTATAACTTCAGCCAACATTCAAACTATTTGGCAGACTGTGAAGTAACAAAAACCAGTACCTAATATAGTAATATATGTTGGTCCTATGCTCTTTTTATTTTCAATATTTGAACCATTGCTATTTCACTTAACTTCCCATTTACCAGTATTATAAATTTATTGCTTTTTAAGTGACAATAAATCATAAAGAAAACAGAGGCTATTATTAATACATTTTCTTTTATTCTAAAATTTATTCCTCTCTATGCAACTATTTTTGATTGCTCTATAGGAAATAGGCTTTTTTTTTTTTGTATATAACATTGGTATGCCCATGCAAGATATCCCCATTGATAAAACAATAGATACAACAGTTATGAGGTAAAAAGACTTTTTGTGATGGGATTTGAGGCCTGCTTTATAGAAGGAAATTTATGCCTGGTACTTCTAAATCTGGTCAAAGACTGTGGTTTGGGAGGCCATTCACTGTAGCAAAGATCTGACCTGCTTTTGTTGTTCTACGTGGTCATAGTATCAAACTGCTTTCTATTTGTGCATCTACTCACATATCTGTGTTACTTGCAGACTTGGTTGGAGAAACTTCTTTTTGCAGTAGGCAGAAATTTTGCATACTTATAGCTGGTCTGGGAACATCATGGAAGAGGTGTTGGATACAATATGAGAGACAGAGGAAGAAGAAGAATGCTGTGAAATGTTATATTCTAGACATGATGTGATCATTGATCTTACACCTCAAAGCAGCTGTGCTTGTCAGTGTAAGAACAAGTCAGTCAAATTTTAACCTGGATGTGGGTAGGGCTCCCTGAACCCTAATGATACCTGAGGAGCTACTTGCAATTAATGGCTGGTTGGGGAAAATAAGTAATTTTGATTTGGAAATGTGGCTACTGAAGAGTTGCTAATAGTCCAATTGATGGTCCCACAGCTATGGTACCATGCAAGCACTACTAATTTGACTCAGTGAATTATAAAAATAATAGGAAGAGTAGGAAAAGAGAGGAAAGGGAAGAAGATGATGGGTTGGGCAATGAGAGGAAGAAGATGGAGGAGGAGGAAGAGGGGGAGGAGGTGGAGAAGAAGGAGGAGGAGGAGAACAACAACAAGAAATAGTTAAGGTAACTGTTCTAGGAGGTATTTGAAGTAGGAAGAGAGACAGATCTGAATAAAAATACTGTATACATTTATGAAACTCTCAATAAATAAATGAAAAAATCTTAATTTTAAAATGTCCAATACCAAGTGGTTAACCCTAAACTCATATGCATGTAAGTAATATCAAACTGTTCGGGTTGTGTGTATGTGTGTGTGTGGTAACAACTGAAGAAAAAGACTTATTTTGAAAAAGAGCAGAAGGCTACATGGGAGAAATTGGAGAGAGAAAAGGAAAGGGGTAAAATTACATAGTTATATTTTAATTTAAATATATTAAATAGACAGAAAATTGTCAATCTGGTATCATAACTCCAAGGACATGAAATCTGATATGCCTAAATATAGAAGCATGCCAGGCAGAGTCTAGTAAAAAGACTGTTGTCATTGTACTGATAGACAAATCTAGTAACAATCTTCAAATCCTATCTGTACACTAATGATCTACCTGTGTCCTTCAAAGAATTCTCTCTAATGATGCTTCACATTAATTATGTAGTGTTGCAAATGAACGCAATTTGGACAGCTATTTTAATTGAACACTTTTTGTAACTATCACAATTGAGTATTAAACAATTAATTAAATTGGAAGCAAATTGGTATAAGATAATGGAAAAAGGAAAAGGCCAAGAATCTATTCCTATTATTGGAGTTGGGTCCACTATCACTGAATGACAGTGTTCCTGCTCCATTCAAGCCTGTTTCTGAAGTGCAATTGGACCCATGCATTTTTCTGTGAGGTTCAAACTATTTATATACATGCAATAAAGATTGAAGACAAAAAGAAACCATCAATTTAAAGGTACTTGGGTTTGATATTATGTGGGATTGTTTGGAGAGAGGAAATGGAAATGTTTTAATAAATATACAATTTTAAAGATAAACAGAAGAAGCCAAACTATGTTACCCAGGAATTATGAACACCAAATATCTAATTCCTCCTGAGGTCATGTCTAAGTATGCTTGTACTGCCCACAATGTTCATAATTAATAGTGTTGCTTTCTTCAGAGCACACTGAGTTAGTAGATTATAGGACAAAAGATAAGAATTTCTATGAATATCAATGCAATATAGTAGGTGTAATCCCTCTTCCACTATGCACACTTTTACTTTGCACAGCAAATGGAATTTGTGGTCAGCCACAGACCATACATCATATGTTTTGATTTTTTCAAGACAGACTCCAAAATTCACATAGCTTTTATTTTGGTGTATGGTTAAGCTTTTCCGAGTTTATTATTACTTATTGTTAATTTCTTACTGTAGCTAAATTAAACATGGCTTAAGAGAACTCAGCAGAAAATACAGTCTACGTAGGATTTAATACTATTTGTAAGTCTTGAAGTCTATGAGAGGGTGCTCCAAGTACATGAGAAGAACTTCTCTTCTTCTACTCTGAAGATCAAGCTGGAGTTAGAGTTTCTGAAAGGTGGTATATAATATGAAATCGAGTTCTACCATGACTGAAAATTGTGCTACTTCTCTAAGTATCTAATGATACTTAGTGATTCATGCTTGTTTGCCTCATAAATTATTTGTGCCCTAGATGGCTTAAATTTATCACTTCCAAATAATTTCTGACAAACAACACTCTTTACTTTGTTTTTGAAAAGTTAAAGCTGAAATATTTCCTTTGTAATGTAACACTTACCTTTAAATCTTGACTATGTTAAGATGATCACAATTTAGTGTACTACTTAGCATGTAAGTAATAAATTTGAATATAATTAGCAACTGAAATTCATCTATTTGTCTTCTAACAAAAATTAATCTCTATGGGGCTGGAGAGATGGCTCAGTGGTTAAGAGCACTGACTGCACTTCCAGAGGTCCTGAGTTCAAATCCCAGCAACCACATGGTGGCTCACAACCATCTGTAATGAGATCTGATGCCCTCTTCTGGTGTGTCTGAAGACAGCTACAGTGTACTCATATATAATAAATAAATTAAAAAAAAATTAATCTCTATAATTTCAGTTGTTTTTAAAGATGATACAAACCCATAATTTCCCTTATTGTTCAATTATGGAAAAATCATTTTGATTTTCTTCTTAACTTGTTGAAGATCAGCTCCAACAATGCATTCAGCAGTTCAAGGAGGGGATGTGGGGTCCAGCGAGGATGTAAAGCAGGCACACGCTCCTACACTCTTGCTTCAATAAGTCAGGACAAATTGAGGTGATGGCAGAGTCAGTGATTGATCACACAGCAGAGTTTTCTCTGAGGAAGTAAAGCTTGAGTCACTGAGGCCAACATTCTTCATAACCATTGAAAAGCTCTGAATTCTCTGAACTCTTTGGGGGCCAGTGAGAACAATTAATTTTTAAGAGGGGAAAGAATTACACATGTACACACACACACATAAAGTCAATGAATAAGAAAAGACAAGCTCTTATAACTTCATGTACACATGCATACATACATGCATGCATACATACATACATACATACATACATACTCATTCACACATCTGATAGATGGAGCAAAGCTCCAACCAACCTTACATATATACACATTTTTACATATACATTTGATGGATTGAGAAAACTTAGAGCAGGCTCCCACAAACTTAACGTTTGTACATATATGCATATAAATATATATATGCATATAGATGTGTGTATATCACATATATCATATGCACATATGCATGTATATGCATATACATGCTTGAACATATGCATGTATGCACATATTCACATATACACATATATACATACACATTTGGTGACTGGAGCAAATTCTATTGAGCAGGTTCCAACAATTTCCTTTTTTCTCTTAGCTTTTAATGTACTTCCTAAGGCAAAGGTTATTCTCAAAAATAAAATAAAATAAAATAAAATAAAATAAAATAAAATAAAATAAAATAAAATAAAATAAAATATAAATAAAACACAAAAACACACTCTTCAAAAACAGATTAAAATCATTACACAAATGTACAACAGGATTATTAATTATGTATTCTTCTTTTGAAATTCATACCTAACTAAACATTTTCCATCTATCTTTCTCTCTACAAGTTCAATATAAACCCAAAACAATAATTATGTTGTCATCAACAAAGTGTAAACACCTCAAGTCTATAGTAGCAAGTTGGTTTTTTTCCTATGCTTAACTGATGACAATTTGTGTTTACCAGAAACAGATCATCTTCTATTTTAGGTTTTATTTTTCAAGTCTTATTCAGGTAAACTGGCTAATCATCTGTTCTTATATTCAGAATTCTTTACTCTTTGCTCATAAACATTTCATAATCTTTTTTGTGATTTTTTGTTTATTTATTTTATTTATATACATTTCAAATGTTATCTCCCTACCTGCTTTCTCTTTCACAAACCCTCTATCCCCTCCTCCTCTCCCCTGCTTTTATGTGGGTGCTCCCCTATACTCCTGCCTTACTGCCCTAGTATTCTGCTACATTGGGGCATCAAGTCTTCTCAGGACCAAGGGCCTTCCCTCCCATTGATGCCAGATAAGACCATCTTCTGCTACAAATGCAGCTGGAGCCATGGGTCCCTCCATGTGTACTCTTTGGTTGGTTGTTTAGTCCCTGGGAGCTCTGGGACTAAATTGATTAATTGATATTGTTGTTCTTTCTATGGGGTTGCACACTCCTTCAGGTCCTCCAGCCCTTCCACTAACTCCTCCATTGGAGTTGCCATGCTCATTCCGATGGTTGCCTGCAAGCATCCACATCTGTATTAGTCAGGCTCTGGCAGAGTTGCTCAGGAGACAGCTATATCAGGCTTCTGTCAGAGAGCATTTCTTGATATCAGCAACAGTGTCTGGGTTTGTTGGCTGTGTGTTTGTTGGTAGATGCTGAGGTAGGGAGGTCTCTGGATGATCATTCCTTCAGTCTCTGCCCTACTCTTTGTCCCTGTATTTCCTTTAGACAAGAGCAATTCTGGGTTAAAATTTTCAAGATAGGTGGGTGGCCTCATCCCTCAACCAGGGACCTTAACCAGCCTCTGGATATGGTCTCTACAGGTTATCTCTCTACTTTGTTGGGTATTTCAGCTAATGTCATTCCTACTGTGTCCTGGGAAAATCTTGCTTTCCTGGCATCTGAGATTTTCTGGTGGGTACTTCCAATTCCACATTCCTCATTGCTACACACCTCTGTTCAATTTCCTGAACCTATGTACATCTCCCTTATCTCTTCCCACCCTGAATCCTGCCCCTTTTCCCTCTCCCATTTTCTCTCATCTTTTCCTCCTAAGTCTCTCCCTCCCTTGACCTCTTGTGATTAATTTTTTCCCCTTCTAAGTAGTACTGAAGCATCCACACTTTGGTCTTTCTTATTCTTTAGCTTCATATTGTCTGTGAATTATATCATGGGTATCCCAAGCTTTTTTCCTAATATCCACTTATCAGTGAGGACATTGTGCATACCAAAACCTGTGACTACATCCCTAGATCACAAAATCCAGGAACTCAGACCAACTTAGAATGAAATGTTTGCATTGATGATTTAATTTTCCAAAGGTTATTTTTTCTTTCAACTACAATTATGTGCCATTATGCATGAAAATTCACTCTAGTCCTTTGTAACCAATGCAGCATTCACAATTCTACAAAATAGGGGCACATTCTGCTCTTAATTCTAACTTTATTATATCTTTCTGGCAAAACAACTAAAACCATCTTCTTAAATTTTCTATTAATTGCCCTAACTTCCTAACACATTTAAATCAAATCAGGAATTGTGTAAAATCATTAGTTCATCTAAATAGTATTGTTTTATGAGAATTTATCTTCATATTGATCTGTGGGAAAATTATTTAATAAAATGGGCCATCTCCAGGTAGCTTACGTGCCCACTGCAGCTCCTCCTGCATGGCATCCACCACTAACTCTTACGCGAATAGTAACATTTTAATGAATTTTAATTCATTGGCATTTATACTAAGTAAGACAGATTAATATGATTCTCTAATCTTATCAAAAGTAAAATAAATCTAACATTTTTCATGCCTTCTTGTTACTTAAGAAAAATATAAGAAAAAATATTTCTGACTTTGATAATACTTGGTGATAACCACTGGTCACTAAGTGGTCTCTGTAATCTAATCCCCACAAAGGACAAGTTGTAAGCATTTTACTTTCCCTTTTCATATAAAAATGATGAGATTGAAAGAATTTCAGCAGTGAGTGCCTCAATTAATTTTATTGATCAATGTGTCCATTTTTGTCCTTACATTATGCTGGTTTTAGTACTCTGGGTCTGTAGTATAATTTGAAACCAGGAATGATGGTACTTAGAATGGTGTTTTGTTTTACTGTTGTTTTTGTTGTATGAGATTACTTTCAACTATCTAGAGTCTTTTGTGCTTTTATATAAATTGTAAGATTATTGTTTTTCAATTTCTATGGTTTTCTGCAAAAGACCTTTACAATATCAAGGCCTTTATAATATTAAGACAGTCACAATTCTAGCATGGATGGTATTGAGCAGTTCAAGAGGCCTCCAGCCCCAGTAGAGAAGCTATTGGCAGTTGATGGCTGCTAGGAAAATTAGAGTCAGTTGTTTTTGTTTGTTTGTTTGTTTCATGGATGCAGCACCTTATAGGTTGCTATGCTCCATTGTATGACCATATAGCTATATCATCTATATCTATATCATCTATTATATATATATATATATATATATATATATATATATATATATGCAGTGTCACTTGATTGTAGTAGTTTATAAAAAATATATGAGAAATATAATCTGAAGTTGAGGAAGGTAATATGGTGGAGGACCTTGTAAGAACTGGATATGGGGTAGATATGATCAACATTCGTTGTATGCATGTATGAAGTTCTCAGATAATAAAGAAAAGATTTAAAATATAATCATGTATCATGTTGATAATACTTGTTTCATTAGTGCCTCAGATTTTGATTCATTTGGTCTATGAGTTGATCATTTCCTAAATATATCTTGAGTATTGAATATCAATTCCATTTGTCACTTTATTATTTTTCAAGTAAAAAAAAGCTCATATTCTAGACAGGATTGTATATATAAAGAGAACTGTACTAAGGCTTTCCTTTTTCAGGTGAGTGGGATTCATACAAAATGCCAAGAAAGCTGAAAATGATGGTATATACTTATAATTTGAGAGCAAGAGGTACAAAGATTAAGAATATGAGCCTGGACTAAATAATACAAAAACAATTCCAGACAATTAAACTACCAAGAAAAACTCTCTGTCAAAAACAAAAATCTCAAAACCACAACAGAAGTTGTTTTAGGGAGAAGGTAGAAAAGGTATAATTATATTTTCTTTCTTGTGAAAGAAATTAGATACCTTATAGCATCGTAGCCAGAGTCTCACAATGTGAATAGAGCTGATCTACAAAGAAACATCTGGTTAGCACCCCTGTAGCTACCCATTTGCATGTAAGTATGTGTAATACACACATAAGTATGTAGGTGTATATATACAGCTTCTTAGAAAAAATTATATTATAGTTATCTAAAAATCTTTGTAACTTGTAGAGAGAAAGTAATTATTGCTGTGATTATATGAACTATGAGCTTCTCAATTTTTATTTGATGATACCATTCCTCAATGACTAGGCAGCTATCAAAGTCCTGAGATTACAATTTCAAATCTCATGCTTTCTTAGGACTTGTTAAATTTAGACGAGGTTCAGTCATTGCTACTCTATTTGGATTTACTATCAGAGAAGCAGCAAAGTCGTACACCTTAAGTACTTTTAAGGATTTGTTTTATTTGGAAGTGGTGTGTGTGTGTGTGTGTGTTTCTGTATGTACATGTGTGTGTGTCTGTGTGTAAATGGGTGTCAGTTGTATGTGTTTGTGTGTGTGTCTGAGTGTCTGTTTCTGTGCATGTGTGTGTGAATTTAGGTGCCTATATATTTCACAAGAGGGTGTCAGATCCTCTGGAGGCAGAGTTACAGGGATTTGAAAATTGCTTACTCAGTGTGAGTGCTGGAAATCAAACCTGGGTTCTCTGAAAGAACGGTGACCACTATTAAACCAGGCCATTGCTCTGCCCTTGCTTTAGGGCTTTGTAATATTATCATATGAAATTTTGACTTTACTGAACCCATCAAGTCAATGTAAGAATCAGGGTCTCTCAAAGCATTTTGTTTGTTTGTTCTGTTTTTTGTTTTTTGAAATTTTTATTGGTTATATTTTATTGGATATTTTATTTACTTACATTTTAGATGTCATCCCCTTTCCCCATTTACCCTCCCTAGAACCCCCCCATCCCATCTTCCCTCCTCCTTTTTGCTTTTATATCATTTTAGTTACATGCAAGTATTAAGGTCAGTTCTAGGTTGAGGGACTAACAATACAATAGATGCAAATAGTCAAGGAACAAGCAGGACAATAAACAAAAATAGTCATTTTTTTTTTAATCAAGACCGATCTAACAACAGAGTATGTGCTCCTGCAAAAAAGTCTGATGAGAGTTAGTGAAATATTGCAGGAGTTCCTGGAATGCAGCTCTCTGTATGCTAACAGTATGTGGAATTCCCTAGAGTAAAATGCTATTTTAGAAAGGATTATAGATTTATATAAAGAAAGTATCAGTAATTACATAAATAAAAATTAAAATGTCATGGACCATAAGTTCCTATTTTTGGGACATATTATAATGTCCAGATGGTGTCAGAAGACGTGTCCCCCAATGTAACCTAGAGATTAATTAGCATCAATATTGCAGATGATTTACTTTTATTTTCATCCTTAGACATATCCAGTATTGAGCAAGGTTAGAAGTTTGTCACATAAATTAAAAAAAAAGAAGAAGAAGAAGAAGAAAATCAAACCCCCCAAAAACCAAGCACAAAACATTTTGCTACAATAAGTACAACTGGATATCTTTAATCTTAGCATTCTTGTGTTCATGCCTTTTTAGCTCCTAACTAATTCTGTCTGCCTGTCTCTAACATTATTTTTGAAAAGAATAGTAACAATGATGTCTTGCTGTCAATTCTCACCATACAGAAAATGACCTGAGCAATAGTAGCCTCTAAGAAGATTTGCAAACTACTCCACAAATACCGGGACAGAAGAGACTATCATAAACAAAATTAACATATATTTATTTGTATTATTATATTTATTTATTTATTTAAATTGAGAGAGAGAGAAAAGGATAGAGAGTGACTTGGATACGTTATAAGTTATAGAAAATCACTTATACATGATGTCAGGTACACACAGCATCCAGGTGTCATGCTTCTCGGCAGCCTTAACTTTGTGGTTTATGACATAATTCTGAGAATGTACAGGAAATATCACCCCACCCAAAAAAGTCATAAGAAAAGGAAGAGATGACCTTCTTCCAGTCTCTTTTTTAAATTTGAGATTCACATAGTAGTAAAAGAATTCTTGATAATGTAACTACTTACCAAGTGTAACTGTATTTTATGAATAAATTCAGAGTAGGATTTTTAGAAACAAAGAAAGCTCAGGACACCACTCCCCAATGGACAGAATAAGATAAAGAGGATAGATTTCATGCCCATGTATTAAAATGACAAAACAATATCTTTACTTTGTATTCTAATTTATACAATTAATTAATATTATTTTAGGAATGACATGTTTGGGGATGTAGCTTATCATAAAAATATATATCAGCTATTATGCCTTGAGTTGGATCCTCATTGAAATAATAAAAGAAATAGTTTAACATACAGGGGACAGATGACTTACAGATAGGCAATGTTATTTCTTGAATATGACTGTCCTTCACAGGCATGTGTGTTGGTAGGTAACTGGTAGAACTGCTTTGAGAGAACTTTAACAATTGAGGCTTGGTACCCAGGTGCCAGGTATATGGGCATAGGAACAGACATTATGGTTTATAAAGCCTGTGACTGGTTCTGGCATGACCAGTAATGTGGGGTATCCAGATGCTCACATTGCCACTGCCACTGTCAACATCATGAGCACTTCTTTCTGCCATGTATTGTCCACTATTATGGACTATGTCACAAAAGCCATGAACCAGAAAAACATATCTATTTCTAATTTGTTTAATTTGGATATTACAACACAACAACCACACAACCAACACAAAAGTTTTGGGAATAAGAATGGTCTATGGCTGTGGCAGCACTGACAATATGTTTCTTGTGCTGCCAGAACTGGTTTGTGGCAGAAATGTGGAAGAATATGAAATTGTCCTGAAGAAAATGTAGGCTGGTATAAGAACCACTAAATACATCACTTTGGTTGAAGGAAGAAAAAAATAAAGATATAAATGCAGGAAATTAAATTTCATCCTTAAAATGTACATGTTAAAGGAAGATAGTAAAAAAATGACTCCTGTCAGGCTGTGGCATTGGCGTGGGTTCTGTTGGGCTGAGTTGTGGGTCCCGTATGTCTACCACCCCAAGGGGCTAGAGCCGCGGCTCAGAGGGCAGAAGCCCAGGAATTCGACCGTGCTCACTCCACACAACACCAGGCTGTAGGAAGCCACATGACCCCACTCTGGGTCGAGAGAACACAATCTGAGACCCTATGTGGGCCAAAACTCTTTGGTTTGGGTCACTGGGCCAGGAGTCAGGCTGAGACTGATTGCTCTCAGCCGTTGGGCTCTCAGGAGCCACTGAGAGGCCATGGAAGGGTTGAGAAGGGGGCATACAGGTTGGATTGACTTGCAGCCAGAGGGAGGATAGAGAGAAGAGCTCAGGTGGCTGCCCACAGAGAAAGAGACTCTTCGTCAGGGCGACTGACTTGGCTGGATCTCAGCTGGTTCAGCTAGCTCGCTTGAGCTGGCAGTTTCAGTGGCTGCAATGCAGAGGGGTCTTCAGCAGGAGATTAGGCAGCGGTTAGGTAGTTGAAGACCTTCTCCACAGTTTCCAAAGGCAGGCCCCAAAGATGAGAGGTATTCCAGGTCTCAAAAGGTTTATTGTCATGGTGGAAAATGGATGAAGCTGTACCCCGCGTTCTCAGTGCGGGCCTGAGGTGAAATACCTTTTACAAGTAGGAGGAGGGTCTAGGAAGAAATGCTTAATTGGCTATGCCCTCTGGCCTTTAGGTAACTCATGAATATGAAGATGTCTTAAGGCTCTGTAGCCTGTAGTCATGCCCTCTATTTGTGCACGTGACCTATGGCTACAAACCTCTCTTTGGGAGGGGCTGTAGAGGACTGTCCTATATGCCTGAAAGGCAGATTGATGGGGGTCTTCAGCCTCATGTCAGGAGCCTGGAGTCTCTCTAGCCAGTACTCGACCAGAAACCAAACTGTCCTTTCATGGTCTTACAGACTCCTAACAACATTTTGCTATACCTACAGATCAATGCCTTGGTCATTGTGTAATGTTAAAGTACATTTAACATTATACAAACATAATTTTTTGTTTGTTTCTATAGTTTTTAATTTTGTCACTTTTTTAATCTGTGTGACAAACTTCAATATTGGATTATGTCTAAGGATGATAATGAAAGTGATTCATCTGTAATATAGACACTAATAAATCTCTTGGGTATGTTGAGGAACACATCCTCTGATACCATTGACACATGATCACTTATAACATGGACATGACATATGATACTATATCACTTTTCTTGATAAAGATGGAAATTAACACATAGAGCAACAGCCATACAATATGCAGACAGAGATTTAGGCACACTCAGCCTTAGATAGGATGTACTCATCAGACTCTACCCTCAAGACTCAGGTATGTACAAAGTAGAAGAAGCAGAACTATCGTTAAGAGTCAGAGGTGGCCGGGCGGTGGTGGGGCACACCTTTAATTCCAGCACTTGGGAGGCAGAGGCAGGTGGATTTCTGAGTTCGAGGCCAGCCTGGTCTACAGAGTGAGTTCCAGGACAGCCAGAGCTACACAGAGAAACTCTGTCTCGAAAAACCACAAAAAAAAAAAAAAAGAGTCAGAGGTGGAAGATGACCCCATGGAAGATATCTCCAGGCTGATGTACAAAGGAACTCAGATTGTGGCAGCACACACAAGACCTGCACAGGTTCAAACCAAACCCACCTGCAGCACTAAGAAGAGGAAGTAGTTACCATATATTTGCAATTAATTGCTTCCTGCTGGAAAAGGGAACCTGTTTTCTCCAATAGACTGTCACTGAGTGTATCCTAACCACACAACAGGGATGTCCAGTGTAAAACGGACTCAATCTTTTCTTCTTCCCTTCCTCACAGTCTCTCATTCTGAACGTTGTCTAGTTGTGGGTCTCTATTGCCTTCTACATACATTTCTTAATCATTCTAATAGAGAATTTAACTTAGTCCATTTAAAAAACAGTGTGGCTCAAGATATCAACAACGACAAAACAAAAGTTTCAGATGGTAAAGATGAAAATAACCATATCTTTTAGAATTTACAGAATTTAACTCTATACTAAATTAAGTTGGGCATTAATGAAAATATTTTCTAACTTAACAGACACTAAAGAGCTACACTTTCAGTAAAACTCATTGTGTTGGAAAAGCATGGGTGGGAATGAATGTAAATTTCCTGCTGTTGTTATCATGTCAACAGCAGAGTTCAAGGTTCAGGTTTAGGTAGAAGCAGCAACACAAGATAGTAATCACAGTACTGTGAAGAAAAATAATTCAGTTTATAATTTATTTACTTTACAATTGTGAATGCTATAATATGTACTTATTTGTTATGAAAAAGAAAATAGAGTCTCTATAGTGATTTTTATTTTTCTTACAATAAATATTTCTTGAAGTCAGAATGTGATGTTACTGTCGCCACTAATCTATCAATGAATAAGTAATTTGGTATTATGTACAAAAATGTGTTTTGACTTGGACAAAATTTGATTCAATTTTATCATTTCTATTTATTTGCTATGCCATGTCTGGATTTTTTGAAGGCTCAATGTCTTCACCAGCAAATTGTGGATGATGATACCTGTTTCATCAGACTGGCATGAAAATGTATTGAAGTAATAAACCTACAGCTCTAAGTGCGGATTTGAGTCAATTGGTATTTTAACTGGAGCTACCTCCATTTGACAAAAATGAAAAAACTTGATATAGAAAGTTATGCAGTGTATCATATATGCTTAAAATAAGTAGTAGCTTATTTTCACTGAAAATGATAAAACATATTTGAAAAATAAATGAGAAAAAACAAATAACTGGGTACATCTCATTTAGTAACTACTGCAAAAGAGTTTTGAAATCCAGCAGCTTTGTAAATAGAGTAATATTTTTTACGGAGCTGTTTCTGTGAAGCTTAGGTTCACAGTCTCCACCACAAAGGAAAACATAAGATTATGCAGAGCATATGTGATACATAAACTTGAGAAGTTTGTAGAATTATATAGATATAAAAGGATAATAAGTCAACAAAAAGAAGTCTTAGATGTAAACTAAAGAGAAAAGCAGATAAGAAAGAATGTGGGATTTTTTGTGAGGTTTTTAAAAGCATGATATATTTTTAAAATGGCTTGGTCTTTATTGGCATTGGCTTGTGGAATGTTTTAAGAAAGAACATAGTTTGGATCATTATTCATATTTAATCTCACTCTTCATTGTAGTCTCCCATGAGAAGCAAAATTACCCAGAGTGCCCTTCACTGACATGCAACTGTATTGCTTGTAATTAATAAGTACCAAAATAAAGCATGCTCATGATAAATGAAGTTCTCACAAAATTGTGCCATCTGGTATACTAACTCAGTGCAAGGGATGGGTAATGAGCCATGAAATCTACGGTGAAGCATACATTCAGCATATGTAATAGGTCATGAAAGACATAAAAGATGTAAACTGTGAGGCAAACAAGAAATTCAAGAATGCATATTTAATATAGACAGTTTATTACATTTAAGTATATCTTAGTAGATATGCTTCTTAATAATTATATTTATTGGTATTTCTTGAACACATAGCAACTCCCTTATCTTACCTCCTGAGTACTAAGATTACAGATGTGAATGATTACACTGTAACAATTTGTATTTTGAAGGAACATAAAGTATTCAAGCTTATAGGGTATCTTGGTATTTTGGAATGTGTAAACATGATATATATACAGACCAGAATAGACACATATATCTCCTCACCTACTGATAATTTCTTTGAGGTAAAAGCATAAAAACCCCTTTGTTCTAGCTTTTAAAGATATACAGTAAAATACCATTACTGTAGTTACACAACCACACAAAAGAATGCAAGCACTCGGACAAAAATTTGAACTGAAAGTTGAAAAGCTCTTTCTTCATTAGGAACCCCAAAAAGTGAATGTAACACACCCCTACAATGAAAAAAATTGATCTATTATAACTTAGTCACCTTTTAATATTCTTAGTCTTTTTATACTGGGGACTGATTTTCTAAATTATGAACTCTAGAAGGCACATCCAAACCATATCAACTCCCTAACAAGTTTTTATTTAAACAACATTTACAAACAGCCTGTCTTTGGGAAAAAGGTAATAATTTAACTCATATTTATTTTATTTAATTTTGCTACCTTTCTTTGTGGTTTTAGGGTATATTCAAATATTAAAAATTTACTATAGTGAAATAAATTAATAAACTTATAATCCCCTAGTTATTGCTTCTTAGAACAGAGAAACAAATGTGTAGTTACTTATTTTTAAAATATTGAGCAATAACACTAACTCTAGACCTTGTGTTATAGACAGATTCATGTTGCATATATATATATGTATATCACATTATCTATATCCATATCAGCACCCATATCTATATTCAGCTCTCTCTCTCTCTCTCTCTCTCTCTCTATATATATATATATATATATATATATATATATATGTATGTGTGTGTGTGTGTGTGTGTGTGTGTGTTTGTGTGTGTGTGTGTGTCTTAATGAGGGTTTAATGAGGGTTAATATATTAATATTTTGGCCCAAAGATCAAAGATTAAAATACCATACAGATAAACACAGCAGATATCACTGTGTATAAGCAAGTTCTCCTTTTCTGTTTCCTCTGATGACCAAACTAATTAATACTTCCTTTGCGTTTACCCTGAAATAAACATCACTCTTGCTTTCACAATGACAGAGTTTTCCCAAAAAGATATATGAACTTTAGATATATATTACTTAAGATTTTAGTATATACTTCATTAATATAAAGGATTTTTATTTGAGAGGTAGTATCTAAATAGAGTAACTACTAATAGTACAAGACAAAACAAAAAGCACCCAGAAAACTTCAAAGTAATAGTTTTTTTCCTGTTAGAAATGAAAAGCTTGTTTAACTTCATCAATAGAGAAACATAAGTGAACTACTAAGTCACAGGGATGAAGGAGAAAAGCATTTCTGAAAAGGGTTCTTGGAGTATATGACTAAATTAAATACTTAAAACCTGTCCTTGACCTGATATAATTATTATATTGTTATTTTTATTAGACAAGACTAAATTTGAAATGCTAATTGTGTCAAGAAACCCTTAAAATAGAAACTGGGCAGCTAGATTTGGCTTGATTGTTAGTCAATGAAAATTCTTTTAGTTATAAACATGGTTCAGTATATCTAAATTTTCACTCTCCAAACAGTTGAGAACAAGATAGAACTTAGATTCAATATTTACAGTCAAGGGCTCCTCATACTCTAAGGTACATTGATGATAAATGACTATATTGCTATGTTCTGGTTGTTTCACAGTAATAACTTTCTTGGTAAAACAGTTTTCACAGATGAGATGGCTATCATTCTGGTGAGATTGTATCTTCTGGGTGACTGTCATTCAAAACCATTTCCACAGGAGCTTTGTTAGTCATAACTCAATATGCTGTGTTTCCTTATGTCCAAGTACATTTGTCCTCGGTTCATTTTAATTGTTGAAACAGAGAAAGATAAAAATAGATTAGTTCAAGATTCACCAATCCTCTAAATGTATCCCAGAATCAAACAAGGGTAACTTTAGAAAAACACATTATTTATGGTGTACCAAGCTTAAGCAATGCTTTAGCAAAAAAAGTAAAAATAAAAAAATAAAAAAATAAAAATAAAAAATGAAACTAACTGCTATTACATAATACTCTTAACTAGTCTTCCAGTTACATTCCTCCTATAGAGGTTAATAATCTGTAATGTTTTAATAACTTTACTTTTGCTCTTAATCATTTTAGATAATCTTAAAATCTTTAACTTTGGTGTTTTATGAGATTGCTCCCAAGATAAGAGTGCTTGAATAGTAAGACTCACAACCTGCATCTGATCATCAGAACTCATGGAATGATGGAAAGAGAGAGTCAACTGTAAAATGTTGTCCTCTGATCTCTGCAAGTGGATCCTCACATACATATCGTGCAAATACATAAAAAATAATAAATACAAATTAAAAATTATTTTCAAAACCTTTAACTGTTTTACTCAAATCAAGCTGTTTAAAATATCACAGTTCATAACTCTATCGGCAATTGCAAATCTGCATACCCCACTTCCTAGCCCACAGCTTTGCCTGCCTCCCAGGAGGTCTGCTCCTACTCAGGACTACCAGGTGAAACACCCATAACCGAATTTTGCCTACTGTGTGCCTGGAAAGCCTAGCAACCATGATGTGTGCCCAGTCCTTTTTGAACTCCATCTACTGGTCCAGTTCTTTACCTGCAATTGTGTATCTACATTCCATTTCTTGGTCCATAGCTCTGAGCAGGTTTGTCTGCATGCCTCCAAAGAGACCTTCTGCCTTCAGGGACAACTAGACCCAGATGCCTGCTACACCTAGGGATGACTAGCTGAGCCAAAAGCAGAGATAACCAGATGGCTAAAGCAAACACAAGAACCCAGTAAACAAAATCCAATGCAATATGGCACAATGAGAATCTGGCTCTCATACTTCAGCAAACCCTGGGTATCCTAACACACCTGAAGAACAAGACTATGACTTTAAATCTCATGTTATAAAGATTATGGAATCTTTTAAAGAGAAAACAAATAAATTCCTAAAAGTATACAGGAAAATGGTTCCTCTTGCTGGTATGCAAGGGAACCCCAGTACATTGGTTATTATCAATAAACCTCATGTTTTTGCAATGAATCCCCTGTCCATGAGTGTTTCTGTGGGAGCACGTCCCCCGCCTTGGATCTTAGAGTCCAATATTTGGAGGTTCCACCGAGATTTGCATGCTCTCTCTCAGACCCCGTGGCTCAGGGATCAGAGGTCTGCTCGAGCAAGTTTGTCTGTTTTCTGTTTTTCTGTTTTGCGTTTTGTGTCTGTAAAGTGTATAACCCAGTTTCTGTGCCCGTGGCAGGGGTGAGAACTGGGCAAGCCACAGAACAGTCTGTTTTGGAGTTCTTGGAAAGAACTCTTTGGGGGTGACCAGGTGGTGGGGTAGACGTGCCTGCATGCTGCAGGTCACAGGACACTAGAGGATGCTCCAGAGTCCCTCTGGGAGGTAAGATTGGATCTGTTAGATTTGGTCCAGCATAAGCTGGCCAATTCGCCTGACTAAATGGTCCTTCTCTGTCTGGCAGGCCACCTGGCATGGCGTCTGTTGCTCTCTTGTGGTAGTCCCATGTCAGACTTCCATGTCTGATTCTGTTTGTGTTGTTCATTGCTTATGGTGTTAGAGGGGGTCAGGAGGACCCTGCTCCTTTTGAAATTAGATTTGGTCCAGAGTAAGCTGGTCAAGTCACCTGGTTATTGGATTCTCCTACCAGTGGTTTTCCTATGTCTTGACTATCTGTGTAACCTGGTTTCTGTGCCCGTGCCAGGGGTGAGCTGTCTGTGTTGTCTTTCTCTCTTTTCTTGGTGAACTCTCTGTGTGTGGGTTGTTGTTTTCTGTGTTCTTGGACTTTGACTGACATTATTTTGGACTGACTCTACTGTGTTAAACATCCGAATTAACTATTAGAAGAAAGTTAACAAAGGAGGTAACATGGCCACTGGCAGAGGAGGAGATAAAGTCGGTGTAAGAGAGCTACTGCAGAGCAGAGAAGCAGGTCCTTTGAGGAACGGCCACCATGGTTTAGGCAGCCTGCCCACAAAGCATAGTGTGTCCTCCAGGTGGCACTGCACAAAGGGCAGCCTTGCCTGGCCCATGCTCAGTGGACAACAGCTAGAGGCTCCCCAGGCACAGTGCCCTTGACCCACCCAGCTGCACAGGTTGGCTGCCAAGAAAAGGAAGCTCTGTCTCTTCCCGCTTGCTGCTGTTGGCAGAGGTGTTAGCAGGGCAGCGCCCAACAGCTGCTTAGCCTGGTGTGTGTGGCTAGGCTGGGGACCTCAGGGTCAGTGCTGTAGCAGCCCTGGAGGCTTCCCACCTGCCACTTGCAGGTACCTTGGTCTCTGACCACTTTTGGTGCGAGAGCATGGTGGTCCAGGTAGTGCCGCAGTTTTTCTAATTATCACCCGTCTCAGGTAGTGTATCTATTTCAGGCAAAAATTCACTAGAAATTTAAGATTATTCACCTGTGAGATATATATATATATATATATATATATATATATATATATATATATATA
>NW_021620876.1:6735403-6770644 GCF_004785775.1 Grammomys surdaster
TATATATATATATATATATATATATATATATATATATATATATATATTTATATTTAAAAAACGTGAGTGAATAGCACTGAGACAAGTCACATGACTCCAGCTTGAGACCTCTTGAGACCAACTGCTTACAGGCAGGCCACCTGCTGTGAAAAGTTACAGGCTGCCCTGAGTCAGAGAGCCAAAAGAATAGGCCTCTGTTTTGGTACAAACACTAATTTATAATAAAATGGGTAAGTTAGTTACTCTCTGCTTCTCCAAATGACCCACCATTGGAGTAGGGTAGCCACCCATAAGGACCTTCGTACAGGTGATCAAAGCAGTAGAAAAAAGAGTCTTCAGGTGCTCCCTCAGACACCCAGAGCAAATGTCCTATATAGTTACCTGGATAAATCTAGTAGAGGAACACCCTTCCCCTGATAAAAGTCTTTCTTCCCCAAGATTCTTGTAGGTTGTGGCCATCAGGTATGCTCTTCAGAACCGAAGAGCAAGAGAGAATACCAGAAAGAAAGAATGTTCCCTCAGACATGGGGGCACCATCAAGTGACCAGGCCGTGGTCAATAGCGTGTTCCTTCTGACCAGATTTGACTGGGTCCTTCATGTGGCAGAAGGTAAGGGGCACCTAAAAGTCTACACCAGGTTCCATTGGAAGGTCTCAAGGGAGCCACATAAGGCTCACAAATTTTGACCAAGACACATGAGGTTAAACAGGGATCAGATGAGAGCCTTTCTAGAATGGCTCACAGAGGCATTCTGTCAGTACACACTGTGGCCTTTATAGACAAGGCTATTAGATATCAGGAAAAAGCTTCAGAGACCAGAGGGACTGCAAGATAAGTCATTAAAGGATTCAGTGTAGGTTGCTGAGGAAGTCTACCATAACAGGTAGACATAGAAAGAGAAAGAGCATAGAAAGAGAAAATAAAAAGATGAAAAGGAGATAGAAAACTCCTTTAAAAGGACCAGTGAGCACTTTGCAAGTAAAGGAGCCAGCTGCTGAGTATGAGAGTGCCCTAACAAATGAAAGCCAGGGTCAGGAAACCCCAGGTCTTGGGAAAAACACCCCAAAATGGTGAACGTATTAGCTCTGAGTGAAGACAGCAATTGGGGTAGATGGGGCTTGGACCCACTCAACTCTTGGTGGACATAAGGGGCTCAACACTTGGTCCTCCTTCAAGCTGATGGCCCCATTTCCAAGAAAAGATCTTGGTTCCAAGGAGCCATTGACACTAATATGCATTCATGGACGACCTGAAAAATGGTGAACCAATAGATGGGCTGGGTATCCCATTCATTTATGGTCATCCATGACTGCCCCTACCCTCTGTTGGGTTGAGACTTACTCCCCAGGATGAGGGTCCAGATACACTTCCTGCCTGATGGGTTGCAACTAACTGGCCCAAAAAGAGAACCCACAGGTAGAAAAAAAGACTTCTATTGACCCCTGCCAGGAGCCAAGGCAACCTGCTTTTCAGACAAGAGCAGTTTTCTCCATGCTGGTCAGAGACCAGCATGTCATCTGGGCTGAACTTCTACTCACCACCCCCAGGATCGTTGGTGCAGAAAGCAGCCTTAGAACTTGGGGCTGGCAAGAAAATTAACATCTACACAGACTGCAGGTATGCCTTTTCCATAGTCCATGTCCACAGGGCTACATACCAAAAGAGAGGACTGTTCACATCAGAACAAAATCTTGGATCTCTTGGATGACCTGATGAAGCCAGCAACTATGAGTACTATTTGTTGCCCAGGACAACAGAAGGGAGGAGACTCAGTGGCCTGAGACAATAACCAGACAGATCAAGTGGCTCAAGAAGTAGCTATGCAGGAGCCTATCCTGGTTATGGGCCTACAAGAGACACCCACTAGAGAATGAGACTAGATTAATAGGTGGCCTCACTTAAAACAAACAAAACAAAAAAGCACTCAGATTGCTAACCACCCTACCAACTATTTCCTAGAGAAAAAAGGACAATGGGTCACACAAGAAGGGAGAACTATGATCCCCAGAAAGCAAACAAAAGACTTACTAGACCAAATGCACAGATAGACTCATTTGAGAGATGAGCATATCCAAGCAGTTAAGAGATCCAAGATATATAATATACCTCAGGTTTTGGGCCAGAGAGATAATAGAACAGTGTAAGGTATGCCAGCAAGCAAATGCTTATGAGGCCAAGAGTGAACAGAAAAAAAAAAAAACAAAAAAAACCTAGGGGAGAACAGCCTAGAGTATAATGAGAAGCTAATTTTGCAGAAGTTAAGCCAAGAAAATATATATATATATACTCTCTAGTATTTATAGATACTATCTCTAGATGGGTTGGGGCTTTCCCCACCAAGCAGGAAACAGCTACTGTGGTAAACAAGAAGATATTAGAAGAAATCTTCCCGAGGTTTCAAGTGCCTGAGGTAACTGGATCAGATAACGGTCTTGCTTTTGTTTCTAAGGTAAGTCAGGGATTGTCAGAGATATTGGGGACTAATTGGAAGCTCTGTTGTTCATACTGTCCCCAGAGCTCAGGGCTGGTAGAGAGAATGAGCAAAACCCTAAAAAGAGACTTTAACTAAATTGCCCTCAGAAACTGGCACTGGTTGGGTAGTACCCCTTGTCCTGGCCCTGTTCTAAGCCCAGAACACCCCTCTTGTGTGAGACCCCCACTCCCTCAACCACAGCTCTTGACTCCCCTCAGCCAGAAATGACTATTCTAGCTAACAAAGATATTATGGCTCGATTGTAAGCTTTCCAGATCAGACACCAAAAACTGTGGTCTGCACTTAGTGATCTGTATAATGCAGGTACCCTAGAGGTTCCACACAAGTAAACAAAGTAAAAAAGGCTGTTCCTGGTGCTGTTGACCATCCCGACCTCCATTGAAGTAGATGGAGTAACTGTCTGACTTCACATAACTCAGACCAGCACCTGCACCTGATGCCAATTGGAGAGCAGCCAGATACCTGAGCAACCCCCTCAAGCTCAAGATCACCAGCTGTTCTGCAAGGATCTTCCCTCCTGTGCTGAGCCTCAGAACCCCACACAACCTTACCAAAGTGACTTGGCAAGTACTCTTAGCCACTGAAAAGGTGGCTTGGTCCACTACAGTAGAACACCTGCCTTGTGTCTGGCTGCTAGATCTTGTCTTTGATCTCTGTAAGTTAGCAGCAGGCCTTGACTCCTGGGATATCCCAACCCTAGAGACACAGAGGTAGAGATTACCCAAATGTCGGGGACAAGGGACTTTTGAATCCAAATCATGTCCCAGAAGCACCCTTAGAGGGTGGGCCTTAAGGTGTGTACACCCAAAACTGAGAAGTATCCTTCGAGAAACCCCATATATGTGTTCTCCTGAGATGAGAAAAGCTGACAACAGGATCATCAATATATGTATGTATAGAGACAGCTACTTTTTCTGTGTTACCTAAAGATATAGAAAATTTAAAAGTACATACTGGAGACTATCCAGTGGGTAGAAAAATGATAGTTAAAGATTCAATGGCAAAGATATAGTTTGAGTTTTGGTTTAACTCCTAACTTCCCTTAATTTACTGCCTTGATTTTTACATTGTCAGAACCACTGATAATTTTGTTCCTGCCTCTGACTTTGGGCCCTTACATTTTAAATCGCTTGGTTAAATTTGTTAAGATTGTGTTATGCTTAGACAACACTATCATACTGTACGCCAAGATGATAACTTGTGATTCCAAGATTGGAATCAACCACAAGAAAAGGGGGGAATGTAGGAAATTCAGGTCTTGGTTTAAAATTAAAATTGAAAGCATCTCAGGTTTCAGTTTAAACTTAAAAATCAACTGCCCCAAGACACATCCTGGGAGGAGCAAATTTCTTAGTCTGAGGACACATGCTGGATTAACATTCAGAAGAAGGGAGTTGCTGATTAACATTCCTCAGACCACAGGGAAGGGAATCCACCTGCAGGTGGGGAAGACCCAGAGCAAGTAGACACATTCTGCAGGACAGACCAACCCTTGCCACTTTCAGACAAGGGAGGTCTTTGCCACCCCATTTCCCAAAGACCAATCAGTTTAAAAGTCACACTGTTCTGCCAATCATATTATGCTCAGTCACTGTTTCTCTAGTCTACCCCTTAAACTGTATAAAAACTGCTCTTAGCTTTAACTCAGGGTTTCTTTTGCCTGCATGTGAGGGAACCTCAGTGCAGTGGTTGTTATAAATAAACCTCATGTTTCTGCAGAGGAAAAAAAGAAAAGAATACAGGAAAATACGATCTCACCAGTAGGTTTTAAAGAGGAAACAAATCTCTGAATAAAACACAGGAAAATACAATCAAACGGGTGAAGGAAATTAATTAAACTGATCAAGACCTGAAAATGAAAGTAGACCCAATAAGGAAAACACAAACAAGGCAACTCTGGAAGTGGAAAACGCAGAACGAGATCAGGAACTATAGACACAAGTGTCTCCAACAAGGTACAAGATATGGAAAAGAGAATCTCATGAGTAGACGATACAATAGAAGAAAGTGATACAAAGCTCAAAGAAAATGCCAAGTCTAAAAAGTTCATAATATAAAACATCTAGGGGATGTGGGACACTATGAAAAGATCAAACTTAAGGATAATAGAGAGAAGATACCCAGTTCAAAGGCCCAGAAAGATACGTTCAACAAAATTATGGGAAAATGAAAACCTTCCCTAACCTAAAAAAGGAGATGTCTATTAATGTACAAAAAATACCAAATGCATTGTACCAGAAAGGAAAATTCTTCTACCATATAGTAAACAAAACACTAAATATACAGAACAAAGAATATTAAAAAGCTGCAAGGTTAAATGCCAAGCAACATATAAAAGCAGTCCTACCAAAATTACATCTTAATTCTCAACAGAGACTCCAAAAGTCAGAAGGTCCTAGACATACATCTCACAGACCCAAAGAGACAACAGATGTTAGCCAAGACTATTATACCCAGTAAAACTTTCAATCATCATTGTGGAAATAATACTAAAAATCCTAGTGTCGGGTTTTTATTCACCTTTAACCATTTATGTTCCCAGATGAAAGCATACAGACACCCTTTATATTTTCAAATATGTCTCAGGTAACAAAGTAGCTGGGAAACTGCCTACTCTCAATGCTGTTAGAATCTAACTTCCCACTGATAATATCAAGCCATCACTCACTATTTTTATGTCCATCTTGTTGCTCTTAGCTCTAATTGGCTAGCTCATGTTGCCACATTTTCACTCATACCCTATGGCAGCACTTTCTCTCTCCCTCCTGGTAGTTCTTCTTCCACGTTGACTTCCTTTGTTCTCTCTCTCTCTCTCTCTCTCTCTCTCTCTCTCTCTCTCTCTCTCTCCCCTGACCACTGAGAATCTGCCCCCAAGTTAATTCTGATTGGTGAATAAAGATGCTGAAAGCTAACTAAACAGAAACACAGTGAAATGAACAGAATTTATGAACCAAATGGATTTAACAGATATATACAGATCATATCACCCTAAAACAAAATAATATACTATCTTCTCAGCAGCTATGGTACATTTTCCAAAACTGATCATATAATCAGACACAAAATAAGTCTGAGCAGATACAAGAAGATTCAATTAATCTCATGGACTAAGGCTGGATTTCAATAACAATGAAAACAATAGAAAGCATACCTAAGCATGAAAACTGAACAACTCTTCACTCAATGATAACTTGCTCAGGGAAGAAAGAAAGAAAGAAAAAGAAAGAAAGAAAGAAAGAAAGAAAGAAAGAAAGAAAGAAAGAAAGGAAGGAAGGAAGGAAGACAGGAAGGAAGGAAGGAAGGAAGGAAGGAAGGAAGGAAGGAGGAAGGAAGGAAAGAAAGAAAGAAAGAAAGAAAGAAAGAAAGAAAGAAAGAAAGAAAGAAAGAAAGAAAGATTGAAAGAAATTAAATACTGGGAGGGGGACAACATTTGAAATGTAAATAAATAAATAAATGAATAAATAACAAAAATTGGAGAGTTCTCTTACTAACAACTTAACAGCATACCCAAAAGCTCTATAACAAAAAGAAGAAAACAAAACCAAGAGGAATAGACAGTAAGAAATAGCCAAACTGAGGGCTGAAATTAATCAATTAGAAACAAAGAGAACAAAAGAAAGACTCAAAAGCAAGAACTTGCTCTTTAAGAGCATCAAAAAATTCCACAAACGCTTATACAAACTAATTAAAAGGCAAGTAGACAGTATCCATATTAGCAGAATGAGAAATGAAAAGGTGGACATAACAACAGAAACTGAGGAAATTCATCATTAAATCTTGTGCTCCACAAAATTGGAAAATCTAAATGAAATGGATGATTTTCTAGACAGATATCATTTATCAAAGTTAAATCAAGTTCAGTTAAACTATCTAAACAGTTCTATAACCATTAAAGAAATAGAAGCAGTCATTAAAGATCTTCAAACCAAAGGGCAAGGTGTATTTAGAGTATAGAATTCTACCAGACTTCCAATGAAGTATTAATACTTTTCTTTGAAACTATTCAACAAAATAGAAACAGAAGGAACACTGCCAAGCACATTCTATGAAACAACACTCACACTGATACCTAAACCATATAAAGATTCAACAAAGAGAATTTCAGACCAATTTCTCTTATGACCATCAATGCAAAATACTCAATAAAATACTAACAAACAATCCAAAAACATTATTTACCATAATCAAGTTGGCTTCATCCCAGGAATGGTTCAACAACCAAAAATCCATCAATATAATATACCATAAAAACAAACTGAAAGAAGAAAAATCACAGGGTCATCTCATTACATGCTGAAAAACACTTGTCAACATCTAACATCCTTTCATGCTAAAAGTCTTGGAAAGAACAGGAACATAGGCTCAAACCTAACACATTAAAAAGAATATACACCCATCAAATAACCAACAACAAATTAAATTGAAAGAAACTTAAAGAAATTCCACTTAAATCAGATGCAAAACAAGGTTCCCCACTCTCTTCCTATCTATTAAATATGGTACTTGAAGTTTTAGCTAGAGCAATAAGACAACAAAAGATCAAGTAGATACAAATTGGAAAAGAAGAAGTGAAAGTGTCACTATTTCAGAACTCCTACAGCTGATAAACACCTTCAACAAAGTGGCTGGTGACAAAATTAACTCAAAGAAATCAGTAGCCCTCCTTTATACAAAGGATAAATGGGCCAAAAAGAAATTAGGGAAACAACACTCTTCACACTAGCCACAAATAATATAAAATATCTTGTTGTAACTCTAACAAAGCAAGTGAAAGATCTCTATGACAAAATCTTCAAGCCTCTGAAGAAAGATATTGAGGAATTAATAGAGTTAACATAGTAATAACAGTCATCTTATTAAAAGCAATTTACAGATTTAATGCAATTCCCATTAAAATTCTAACACAATTCTTTACAAACTTGAAAGAGCATATCTCAATTTCATAAAGACGTGCATGGTATGTACTCACTTAAAAGTATCTATTAACCATGAATTACAGGGTACCCACCATACACTTCACACACCCAAACAAGCTAAATACTAAGGAAGGCCTAATCAAGAATGTTTTCATATCACTTAAAAGGAGGAATAAAATAGTCATAGGAGGCAGAAGGAGAGAGGCTACTGGATGGAAGAGGGAACGTGGAGGTAAATGGGGGGTGAGTAGATCAGATGTGGCAAGAGACAAGTGAATTAATGGAACTCTACAGTGGGAGTGGCATCTTTAGGAGATGCCAGCAAACTGGGATTGGGGAGGCTCCCGGTAGTTTATTGCAGAGGGAATATGGAATATGAAGAAGCCACTTCCTATAGCCAGGCAGGTCCTCCATGGGAAGGATGAGGATACTAATGCAGCCACAAAACTTTTGTCCCAAAGTTTGCCCTGACTATAAGAAATGTTTGAACAAAAATGAAACAGAGACTGAAGGAATGGTCAACTTACAATAACTGGTCCAACTTGAGACCCATTCCACAGTCTTGCACCAATCCCTGATTGGTGTAATTAATGATATTATTGATATTATTATGCGTGATGACAGAAATTTAGCATAATTGTCCTCAGAGAGGAGCTACCCAGCAGCTGACTGAAACAGTTGCAGAGACTCACAGGCAAATATTGGATGGAGCTTGGAGACTCTTATGGAAGAGTTGGGGGAAGGATTGATGGCTTTGAAGAGAATGGAAACTCCACAGAAAGACCAACAGTGCCAACTAACCTGGACCCTTGGGGACTCTCAGAGACTGAACCACCAACTAGACATCATACACAGGCTGGACCCAGGTCCCTGGCAAAGGTAACTGACGTGCTGCTCAGTCTACATGTGGATACCCCAACAATTGGAGTGGCAGCTGTCTCTACTACTGTTGCTTGTCTGTGGAATCCATTCCACTAACTCATCTGCCTTGTCTGGCCTCAGTGGGAGAGGATGAGCCTTACTCCAGAGAGACTTGATGCTCCAAGATGGAGGGGCTTTCTACTCTCTCAGAGAAGGGGAGGAGGGAATAGGAAGAGGGAATTGTGTGAGGAGACCAGGAGGAAAACAGCAATTGGAACTCATAAAGAATAAATAAATAAATAAATAAATAAATAAATAAATGGAAAAATAAGTTAAAAATAGAGTGCATACTTATATTTGGGTTGAGTGGATATAAATGTATTACCAATAAATATACAGCTATCTTGGAAAAAAGTAAAATATTGGTTTTAATAAAATTTAAAAATTATATATTTACCTCATGTATATGCTTATTTATACACATAGGAGTTTGCATTTATATTTATATGAAATCATATGTATGAGGATGAATGAATAAATGAAAATTTGTACATATATATTCATTTATCTATGTGTATGTACATACATTTAGTGAACAAATATACAGTTGATCTTAAAGAGTAGTAGTAAGTGTGCTTTGATCTCTATTTGCTCATTAATCAGAACAGCTCTAATTAGTCATTTAGCATGAGATAGGCTATTGACCAAGAGTGTTATTTGTATTTTGCCCTTTAACTACTATGACAAATATTTATTACTTACTTTTTTTTTAAACAGAATGGAAAAATATACCTACGTTCTCATTCAGCAAAAACATTATAGTAAGTTTTGAAGTCAATATACCTGGTCAAAAATTTACTACAGATTTCTCCAATGTGAAGCAGAAATAAATCAGGTAGACATGAAGTCTATTGAAAGTCAAAGATATACATGTAATTGAGAGTTGGGAAGTGTGTAATATACACCATGCATAGTCGTTCCAAGAACTTTGGAAAGACTCAACATTGTCACTTTCAAAACATTATTATCCAGACTTCATTAACCTCTTGCTTCTACAATTCCTTGTATTGATTGAAGGACAAGGAATACATGAAGATCCTCTCAGATGTCGTTTTGGCTGTCTTCCTTTCTTCTTCTGTGATCAACTTGCACTCACTTTCATATAAAGACAGATTTCTCTGTTAGTTAAATGAAGTTACATAAGCAGAGAAAGTGTAACCACGTGGGATGACAACAATTTCAATTATATCCCTGTAGTCCATCAGTAAATTTTTTCCATAATAGATTAAGCACATGTGATTTCTATGACAAATTTCAGATTAAACCTGATACTCCACTTTATAAGTACTATAGACCAGCTGGCACTCCAATACTCTGCTTAGGTCAATTAGAAGAATTAGGCAACTGAGAATGATCTCCCTAAAGACATTAGAGAACAACCCAAAGATAGTAGTAGAAAGATTCATAGCTCTTAAGGGAATCTAAGTTGAATGCTGTTTCCCCAAGGGTCTAATCTTTGCTACCTCCAAATGTGAGCTAATTTGAAAATAGGATCATCGCAATGTAATTAATTAAATTAGCATTTCTTTGTGTTACTAATCAAACTGAACTGATCACGCTGTAAAGAAAACTTAGAGATAATTCAGTATGGGAAATACCACATGCATATGAAAGCATATCCTGTTGATACTTTTATGAGCCAAAGAATATCCAAGAGCACCAATAAATCAGTAGAAGGAAATATGCCAAGAATAAATCCTCCCCTCAACGCTCTCAGACAGAAAAGCCCCTGCTGACAACTTGATCTTTAAACTGCTATCCTCCAAGACTATAAGACAGTGCACTTCTACGGCTTAAGCTGGATGGCAATATGTGTTACATCAACTCGAGCTAATTCATGAAAGTAGAAATGTACACTGTGGTGTTATTTTACCTCAACACATTTTCTGATCAATTAATGATGTGAAACCAAAGAGTTAAAGCATTGACACTGAGTATTAAGTGACTAAGGATGGATCTACGCTTTCAGAAGAATCACGTGATGAGGAAAAAAAACTAAAAATCTGTTCTTCCCATCCATCCGGACTTGAGAGTCTAAACCATGGAATAGATACAAAAGACACTGACACTACTTAGCACCACTACTTAGCCTTCAGTGAGTTTGGGCATTTCTAAGCAAAAGAATAGGTGTACAAAAACCATCTTGGATGAAAGCTCGTTAAAGCAGCTGAAGTTCTAGTGGGGGTTGAGAATGTAAAGCTAAATAAACATGAACCAGAATGCAGAAGGAACATTGAGAAGTGCTATGGGAAACAGGCCAAATGTCAGTTTACAGCTATGCCAGATGTAAGACGAACAAGCAAATAGAAAACTAAACTGTAAGCAAAGACATGATTACAAGACCTGATAACTTGAAACTGACGGTGAAAAAGCTGGGGTTATGTATCAGCATATATGTGTAGGTAAGAATTCTCTGGATATGACTCTGGTAGCTTAGAACATAAGATCAACAACTGACAACTGTGATTTCAAAAAACCAAAGACTTTTTGAGCAGCAAAGGAAACTGTTATTTGAGCAAAGAAGCATCCCACAGAATGGTGCAAAATACTTGTGACCTCATCATCAGAGAGAGGATTTGTAACTAGAATAACTAGAAAGCCAGAAAAATTAATTCAAAAAATAAAACAAAGCAAAATCCAAATGAGACCATATTTTAAAATGGGCTATGGGACTGAACAGTTTTCCAAAGAACTCCAAATGACTACGTGATACGTTATAAAGTTCAACATTCTGGACATCAAGAGAATACAGATTAAAATGACTCTAAGATAAGTTCCTTGCAGTTCTATGCATCTTAGACAGGAAACAGAAACAGCATAGACGTCCATCAGGAGAAGCATGGATAGTGAAAATGAGGTACATCTATATAACAGAATGTCATTTTATGAAGCTATAAAGAAAATAAAATAATGAAGCCTACAAGAAAGTGTGAGGCAACCCAGGCCCAGACAGGAAAAGGCCATGCATTACTCCTCATATTCAGACCATGACACCATCACTTTAGTTTTGGATACTTTTTTTGGAGTACCTCAGGAATACAATAAACTAAAAAGAGAACAGTGTGCATGTATGTGTGAGAAGGCAAGCTGAAACAAAAGAGAAAACATTCTACATAGATTAAATTAAGGCTGGTGGAGGGTATATTGGAAATGGAAAGCTTCATCAGGGAGTGTCTTGGGGGATATGGAATACAAGTGAAAGTAGGGGAGGGTTGATTAAATTGAAGGAAGTATGAAAAACTACTCAGTATGAAACCCTGCTAAAAAGCACAGAAGAAAGTTTGAAGGTATGACTAGAATTGCACATCCTAGGAGCAAAGGGTCATCAAACAAATACCCTAGGGTTTAATATCGGACACCACTATAGGAATAATTGGTCAAAAAAGTTCCCAGAGGGCTTCAAACAATACCATTTTCAAACAAAAATCTCATGTGTACCTACTGTGATAGATATCACACATCATGAATACAAGACACAGGGAAACCAAATTTCAACCGGGCTAAAAGCTTCTATGCTTCTGCCTGTCTCTCATATTGCCAGAAGCTACTATGTATTCTATAGTGAGATACAGATATTGATGGTTTAACTCAGATGTGGATTCTACAAACTATAATGCCAACCTACCAGACAAGATACTCCCACTGACATACTTATGTCATGGTTGTTGCTGGAATCACCAATTGCTCCACCCTTCACAACAAATACACAGTTGCTGTGATGTTGAAATTGCCATGTCTATTACCTGATATGTATTTGGATTTCCTCTCCAAGTTAAAACCCCTATCTAAAACTGCAAACCCAATCCAAAATTCATGTCTGAAGAAGTCTAGGTTAAGAGGTAGGTAAGAAAGTTCATTAGCTGAAATTACTAGATGAAGTAATTACAGCTACACAGTCTACTCTCAACCTTAAACAGAAAAGCCTCTTTTGCAGTGAATGAAGTTAAATAAAGGGAAGGGACCCATCAATACATGAAATGCTGAGAATAAAGCAGAGCTGAGGGCTCAGCCCTACACAGCACATTTATACCAAATCATTTACGTTCAGGGAACATTACAAAAGATAAGTCAGCAAGAATGGAAAGGACAGAGGGGAGGAAGGAGGGTGCAAAAGGTCATTTTCCTGTCAGGTAATAGACATGGCAATTACATCAAAGCCCACTGTGTATACTGCCTCTGGTTCCACAGAGATTAGGCTCTTCTAATGTGGAGCACATACACATGCATATCAGACCAAATATGTATAATGAACCTTTAGAAAGAATCAGTGGCAAAAGGTTTAAATGTTAGAAAATTATGTATAAGAGTCACTATAGTTTCAGGCATAAGGGAAATTACTATGTTTTTGTATTCACTATCATCATTGGTGCCCATGGTTCACATCTACTATTGCTTCATATGTTTAGTATTTCCATTATTCTATCTCACTTCAAATTAAGTACCTTTAACATTATTTTTATTTCTTAGTTTAATAATTACTTATTTTACTCTTCTACAATGATAGATTACAATATTATTTTTACATAAGTAGTTCTACATAAATTATTTCACTTACAACTTCATATATCAAAGTGAAGTGATTCTCAAAAGTTTATGAAGCTTTACTCATTTCATTTTTTGTTATTATATTCATGTACATTCTTGATGAGCAAAGTTGGAGTTTATTAGGATAATGTTAATATATATTTAAGTGCTGAGAGAAAAAAAGGAGAGAAAGCGTGGTAACAAAATGAGAGGAGAGGAAATGGAGAGGAGATGGGAAGGAAGGGAGGAGAGGGTAAGGGAGGAACGGTAAGTGATTTCATTGTAGTATAATTTACAAGTTCATGTCTTTTGTTCACATGGCTGAATATTTGAATATTTATTGATCTTTTAAATATTTTTCTTTAGAAGACATAGCAGCAAATACATTCTTTGCTAAAGAATGAGAATAATACAAAATAAGAAAATCCTTTTTAATTTACTTGCAAAAGAGAAAGTAGATTTATTTAAAGCCAAGAACTATATATTTTACTTCATAAAATGTTTTATTGTCTATAAAAAAATGATTGTTCAATGGTATGCGACTTCACACACCTGTAATTCGAGCATTAAAGTGATAGAGGCAAGAATTCCATGTGTTTGAGGACAGCTCAGGCTACCTTCCAAGACTCTTTCTCAAAAATACATTTTTAAAAACATGCAGGAGGAGATGACTCAGTTGGCAAAGTACTTGCTGTCCAAATGTGAAGACACAAGTCCAATCTCTAGAACCCCTTGTGTTTAAAAGCACAAACTGGTATCACAGTCTTCTAATTCTAGCACTAGGAATGCAGAAAAAAGAGGATTTCAGGAATTTACTGGCCAGCCAGTATAGCCTAATTAGACAAGTCAGAAAATGATCCTGTCTCAAAAAAAACTTCTGAGGAATGATGTGTAAGACTACTGTCTCACTTAAATCTGTTACAAGCTTGTGCATGTGCACCCACAAGTACATGTGAAGCCATTTACGTATGAACTTTACACATATAAATAGATGTTTTCTTACATGAGTATGCTTCATTTTCTAAAGAATAGATAGCCTGAAGTTCAATCATTTAATGTATACACTTTGTTTTTCAAGTATTATTTCTGTTAATATCTTTATTTTTATACAGGATATATATATATGAAATAAATAAAAAAATAGGTGACAAAATGAAAACTACATAGCTAGTTAAGAATTTATCTAGGTTTAAAATAATTCTAAAACGTATCATAAATGGATAAGAAAGACAAATCTCTGAACGTAAAGAGCAGGAAATTGTTTCTAAGACCAGGTGATTTAGCTTCACTTTAGGTCTAGTTTAAGACATGAATAACTCTTGACAACCTCACAAAATTAGGTACATTTTATTAAAATAAGAACTTATTCAGTAGTCTGTGTGGGACAGCTGGGTCCCATTCCTCATCACTATACTACTCTGTTCATACTTAAATTTATTTCTGGGTGTCTTATTTCTGTTGACAACTATGAGCTATTTGAAGCTGGACAACTTCTTTGCCATATTTGATAACTGATGTCGGCTATCTTCCATGATCAACACAAACCCTAGCTATATACCTGTACCTGACTACTTGGTCTTTCAAGTTGGAACTGGCCACTATGTGTATCTCCAAAGCAACTAATTATTCTATCATAGTATTACGACCTAACCACTTTCCCCATGTCCCTTGTGTAGTTTAACAGTGAAGAGGACCACCAGTTAAACCGTCTTTCAGAAGAGTTTTATCTATGTCAAAAATATTACCTCTTGTGGTTAGAGATAGAAAAATCTTTTCTTAGTGAAGGATATTTTAATGTTCTTTACTTAATTTTAAAGCTGTTTTTTTACCAAGTACTTATAAAACTAGGAACAACATTCTATAACATGGAGACAAACTTACGTGTGCATGAATTAATTTCTCAGTTTGATACGAAAGACTCAAGAGTTCAGATGAATAAACAAGTTAAAAATTACACAAAATGTGAGCTATTTTAAGGATAAATAGCAATAGAAAAATTCAGGAGATACTTGATAAAACTATTAAGTAGTTAGTGAGAGTGGAGAAAGGGAGTTAGGTCAGTCCCAAAGTAATAGTTAGGTTCACAGAATTTCAAGAACATGGCTAATAAGAATGACTGTATTTTCAAAAAGTCTAACAGAGTTGAATATTTTGAGACTTATGATTTTAATTTTAGGGTAACTATAACACTGAGGGCAGTGGCCACTCAGAAAAGCAGACATTAGAACAGATCAATGAGATGGGAAAATGTATACAAATCTTTCAAGGAAAATTGGAGAAACGATAGCTCAAACTTTAATCAGTTCAGTCTTACTTCTTTGTTCTGTCAAAATAATTTTATGGGTCAAGACAAGGCATGGTAAAGATCCAAACAAACACAATTCAGGGCAGTAGGGAACTTAGTTTTGATGAATATCCTGTGATGTGCTATGGAATTACCATGCCTTTTCCCCTGGGAGTAAAGGTGCTGCTCTCTCTTTGCTTTCTCTCAGAAAAATACAGCATCTGTAATAGGCTATGAATGCTGATTCTCTCTTCTCCTGAAAACTCAAGCCCAATCTGTAGTTTCCAGCACTGCCCTCTTGAGAGATTCATTATTTTGTGTAAACCATTCTGAAATTCTATCATGAAGCAACTGCCTTGAAATCTCAGGGTCCAAACTCCACAGAAGAGAGATCTTTTCCCACTTGGTGTAAGTAATTCCTAGAAAATATCAGTCACCTCAAACTCTAACATTGCAGAAACCCACACAGCTTTAAATATTGTACCCGTATTCAATATCTGGTGTTTTCACAAAAATATCTGGAAATGCATTTTGTTGTTATAAAAAAATAGTAGGTAGGTATCACAGAAAGTCTAGTTATAAAGAAGGCACAGATAGAAAGATCTTAGACAGACATTTTCTAAAAACATAGTCTAGAGACCTCATTCCAGGGCCATATGCTCTTTCAATTAATGTCTCTCTCTACATTTTGTAACAGATAAGCTATTTAGTATGTCCTAGGTACCAGTGTGGGGAAAATGCAAGTAGTACTTACAGCAATCCATACAGCCTCAGCATCATGTCCATGCTACTGTGGTTCATTTCTGCCTCATTTTTCTAACTGAAAAATCTTTGGGCACTGTTGAAGTACTCAAAAAGGACCCTAACCTTGTATTAATTCCAGACCACATGCCACCCTGTGGCCTATGACTGACTGGGGCTGTTTTTTAATGAACAGTCTTGGCTCCAGAACATTCTCAAATGCCTGACAATTTTTTTTCAAGGTTCACTGAATTTGAGGCTCTTTCTACTCAGTTATCCTTTCATAAGGATATTATCTGAAGATAGTTTTCTGCATTTTGTTCTAAAATCTCTCACTATCTATTCTCAAATACTTTTTAAGTATTTTTAAATTTCATAACTCAGTACTCAAATAATTTCTACTACATCCACTCCCCCTCAACTACTACTGTCACCTCCATTTCCTTTCAATTCATCTTCCTCTACACACACACACACACACACATACACACACACACACACCATTTAATGTAATTCTTTTTTACATGTATTTCAGGCTAACCATTTGTGACTACATTAAACTACTAATGCTTCTGGAGAAAAAGGAGTCTTCCATTCTCAGCAGCCATTTATTACCTATAGCTCCTCATCTAGGGATAGGGCCTGGTAAAGTGTTTAACACTTAACACTGACTTGTCACTGATTACATAGATCAGCAACTGTTCATAATGCAGACATTAAGTGACCATAGGGTACCCATGTCAAAATGGTACATCTACAAGGCAAGTATTATACCTCAAATTCTGGAAACATCAATGCATAATGTTTGGGAGAGAATGACTGTAAACACCAAGGGATCAAGACATCTGCTATGACGTGGTTTCTTCTAAACATGGCAAGGCTCATGCACCCATGAAATCTCATTGTTGCCTCAAAAAAAGCCTGCAGAATGACTACAATTAGTAGGCATGTCTTCTATAAAAGGAGTTTCTTTGACTGGGGGTAGCAAGAGCTACACTTATCTATCTTCCTGTATAAGAAAACACAATGTTAGAAGGTGACTAAACTTTTGTCTAGGCTGACTATTACTAGGCATCCATGGGTGATGTCAGTCGAGGACCTAGAGAAATAAGTTATGCTACTTCTAGAACTCAAATTACTATAGTTACTGTAGTTATAACAAACAAAATGTAAATCAAACAAAATGGAGTTGTGTTTAGTTTTTAAATCTGATGTCATTTGCTATAAGAGATAACATAAAGATATCAATAGATATGTAAAATTCAGAGGCTAATTGCAACACTGTTGAGATTACAGTAAAAAAAAAGAAAATCAGAAACTAGAATTTAAAATACATCTGGCATTTATGCCCTTTTGCCAGGACATATTAAGAACGTCTCCAGCTTCTAGTCAAGGACACGAACAGAGACTATCATTAAATTGATGAACATATTTTGTTCTCCTATTCTCACCACTACCTCCAGTAAGTCTTTTCCAGTCTTTTTGACTGGTTACCATATTTTATAAATCACTTCCTATAAGAAAAACCAATGCATTTACTTTCAGGAGAATTGTGTTAGGCGCATCTTTATGCTAATTTGTCCTTAACTTTACTTTAGTTATTGGGAAATACTGCTATGATGTTTTGAAAATAATTACTCTTTCTCATTCCTTATAGCCTACCTGGCATATAGGAATTAAAAAACTCTTTTTAAAGTTCTCTTGAATGCATTCCTAACTTGTTCTATATTGTTCCCAGAAAGTGATTTAAGTGATCTGTTCATTTCCTTCATGATACAATATTTTCTCAGGATACTTTCTCCCTTTATTGATTGTCTTTTTTGCTGTCACAGTATCCTCAAAAATTTTGATGTCAATTTTTGAATTAACTTTTTCATATATATGGTTCATTCTATGTTCTTCACCATAGACTAGATTATAAACACAAGAACAAGGAAGGCATATCACTTCATTCAAAGCTGGAAATATTATAGGGAATTCAAGAAGTGCTTGCTGACAGGATCCTGATATAGCTGTTTCCTGAGGGACTCTGCCAGAGCCTGATAAATGCAGAGGAAATGCTTGCAGTCAAAGATTGGATTGAGCATAGGGTCTGCAATGGAGGAGTTAGAGAAAGAACTGAAGAAGCTGAAGGGGTTTGCAACCCCATAGGAAGAACAGAAATATCAACCAACCAGAGTCCCCAGTGCTGCCAGGGACTAAAATACCAACCAAAAATTATACATGGAGCAAATCATGGCTCCAGCTGCATATGTAGCAGATGATGGCATTGTCAGGTATCAGTTGGAGGTGAGGCCCTTGGTTCTGTGAAGGCTCAATGTCCCAGTGAAGGAGAATGCTAGGGCAGGGATGCAAGAGTGGGGGATGGTAGGGGAAGCACCCTCATAGAAGCAGAGGGTGGATGGGGTATGGGGTTTCCTGAGGGGAAACAAGGAAAGGGGATAGCATTTGAAATATTATCCAAAATAAAATAAAAATAAATATACAATTTAAAAAGTAAAATAAATATGGTAATAAAATTTTAAGGGTTTATGATTGTAGGTTTGTCTGTAAAGATTTTGCATTGGCTTCTCTTGGGCATAACTCATATTCATGCTTGTTCAAAGGATATTGTCTAAATCTCTCATCTTTGGATGGAACAACCAATAATTAATCTACTGCAGAATTTCTCATGGGGTAAACAAACAGTGTTAAATAATGATTTTCCATTTCAGCTTGACTTGTTTACACTTTTTCCTTCCTCCTATAGGTTTTAAAAAAGAAGAGTAGTACTCTACAGTGTTAACTCAGTGTGGGATGAAAAAAAATTCAAATTCAGGTATAGTAAGTGTAGAAGGTAGGTATCAGGGGTCAGAGAATAATGAAGGAGATGTTGGCCAATGAGTATTAAATTGTATTGTACAATGAATGAATTCTGCTGAGAAGAGGGTTATGCAGTGCCCATGGAAGTTCATGAGTTACTCATGTACCATATATGAGCCCCTTTCTTCACTCTAAAGTCAGGCTGAGGAAGCATGTAAACGTGTTTGACAATATACTTAAAAATGATTAATCCCAACAGAATAACTCAATCTTCATTCAATTTCCATTAGTAGATATACATGAGTCCCCTGTGCATGACAATAAACAGTTTCAACTTTTAGTGCCCTTTCCTCTCTTGGAAGTTCCTACTCATGTTTGTATAATTAATCTGTTTGCTCTCTTCATTTCTAGTTTACATTTCTGTATTCTCCTTTATCATGAGAACCTAGAAACCTAGAAACCACTGTTTTAGGGTATCTTTAGTCCCCATTGAATGCCTAGGACACTATCACCCCAAGATAACTTTACCAAGAGGCCAGAAAAATACTCTATCACTTTCAAAGAAACCATATCATTGGCGATCTAATATTCAGCCTTATATCTACAATTCGTAATAATGAATTTTTAAAAATATCTGTGATATACTGTTACAACATTGACAAAGAAAATAAACTTTGCAAAGTGACTAACCATGTCCTGTAACATAATTATGTATAATTTTAATTGCCAGTCATACCTCATTAGAGCCAGAGAAAACAAAAAGAAAGTTCCATATAAGTCTCATCGCTGAACCAGTTTATCAACAAATCAACAGTATGAGAGTAACATTCAGTTCAGGCAAGACAAATATTGAAGAGAGAAGACAGAAGCATGTCTGGTGTGTAGTACCACAAGTTCTTGCCTCAAGTGGTCTTCAAGCCTTGCTTCATGTTTTATATTTGTTTACTTTCATTTTATTCAATATATAAAATTGAACATATACCATCACCAGTCTATGTACATACATGTACAAAAAGTGTTCTTCTTCTCCAGATTTTTTTTCATGTATTTTGTTAGTGTGTGGCAAAAATACTTCTGGAATAATTCTTTTGAATCATCAAATGTTTTCTAATATTGATACTACATTCACATCTTATAAAGTGTGAGTGAGACAGTATGAAGAAACCCTTTTTTCTGTGATTTTAGTAATATATCCAAAGACAAATCATTATTCTCTCAATTTTTCTGTTTAAACTATTATAGAAAAATAAAAATACAACAAAATCCCAAATGATATAATGCAAAGATTGGAATTAAAGTCTTTGAACTAGAGTTATTCAAGGTGCACATGCCTATAATCAGCTGATCCCACAGACTATAAACATACATGCTTAACCTAAGGCCCCAAATTTCCTTAATCAGAAAATGACCATAGGTTCACCCTTGTTTTGTGTCTTATAATTCATTACAGCAAGAATAAAACACTAGAAAGAAAATAAAAAATGTCTCATAGCCTCTTTCAACTTTGACCACACTGAGATCAATTTCTTAAGTAGAAGTTATCATAAATCACATGACAACATCACATATATCATTTTATACTATCTATTTTCCTGTCTGTTACGGAGTCTTACTCTAATATTTTTGGGTGAAGGCGTGCCTGTTGAATCAAAGAAAAGAAAATGGTTTAAAACAAGGTAAAAACTGAGCAAGTGCATATTCAGAAACATGATGTAATACAAAATTCATTTTAAGATAAGATAAATTGGACAACCACTAATCAACGGTGTTTGGACTCTTCTAAAAAAGTTGTAAATGAACTTGAAGAACAGTACACTAACAAAGTTACCTTGTCATTCTAATGCATCATTTCACTCCTTTCCTCAACTACAATTTGTCAATATTTATTTGTGTCAACAATATCCCCTGAAATGTGTTTATTTCCTACAATTTGAATTTGAGTGTTAAAATCCATCTCATCACAAGCTCATGCCTAGAGACAAGTTCTAGCAGCATCATTTAGAGTTCTAGAGAGATGTGGAAAAGGAAGAGATGCATTTGAGAAGTATATCATGAAATGCAAATGAGGGAGATCCAGGCAGATTCTTACAAGGTTTCTAATTTAGTTTTGCGGATAGCTAGACACTTGTCTCTCATTTTCAATCACTCCTCTGTTTGTAGAACACTTGAATTGGCTACCACGAGAGCAAAATTATAGACAATTAAATTTAGAGGTCTAGTCTTTCCTATGATTTCTGCTTCAGGAAAGTAAAATGAGAGGTAAGTTAGATCCGTCTTCACAAAAGAGACAGTATTGTTTCTAAGTATCAAAAGCTTTGTCTCTTACAGAATCAAAGGGCCTAACTTTTAATATCAATCACTTTTTTTTCATGAGAAACAGAACTTTTCAGCTTAGGGACTTGTGACAGAGAAAATGATTTAATCTATTTGCTGTAGGCTTTCTCTAAGACATAAAGATGGAGACATTTGGCAACTGCTACTAACCCACCTGCAGAGAAAACTTCTGTATCATTTCATCTGTTGAATTGTTCATAGCATCTAGGCTAATGTTTACTTGTTCACAATTAAAAATACCACCTTGCCTTCAGAAATTGTTCCAAGAAGACTGTCATGGAATCTGCAGGAATGTGAATGTCAAGCAGTTCTCTCGGTTTAAATGCTAGCTCACCATGTATATACATATATAATGTCTCTTAAATTGGCTAACTGGAGCAAATTACAAAAGTCTCATTAAGAAAAACTTGGCTATCTTCCTGCACCTGTCTCTCCAGTGGTTGTCTTAAGTGCTGTATCTATTTGCATTTCATTTTTTTACCCATGTTTATGGAAGCTATCACTGTTGCATTGAGATGCACATCTCATATTGTCTTTCAGAGCTTCTTCTGTCCTGGGAAATGTGAACATAATACCTGCTTATGCTAAAGTTTGTTGGGCAGAGTTTCCTTTATCCTTAGAATCAATTGTATCTCTTTAGAATGCATGGCTGCCAATAATGCATTCTGGTTTCTATACGACAAAATAATGCAATCAGAATGACTGAAAGCAAAGCAGATTTAAAACAGCACACATTTTAAAATTGGAATGTAGCAATGCTAGCAAAAAGGAGCATCTTGACAATGTAGGATGCAGCTTCTTGCATTCTCAGATTGTAGTGATTAAAATGTGTGGAAATACAACTGTAAGTACAAAAGAATTCATTCATATATAATTATCAAAGACACTTGAGATATTGTAAAATTCTCAAAATAAATACCCAGACATATACGTAGACTAGAGTTCTTAGTTACTGCATCATAAAGGTTTTCTTCATTTCAGTAGCTGAAGTTGAATGTTTTCTTTTCTTTTGCTTTTTTTTAATTACTATTATTTTTTAACAGTCCTGTCCCTCCTGGTCCCCCTTCTCACAGTTCCTCATCCCATTCCTCCTCCCCCTTTCTCCAAGAGGATGTCCCAGCCATCAGACCTCCCCACTTCCTGGGGTTCTAATCTCTCAAGGGTTTATTGCATGTTCTCCTACTGAGGCCAAACCAGGCAGTTGGGTGCTATATACATATCAGGACTTTGTACCAGCTTGTGCATGCTGAATGGTTGGTGGCTCAGTGTCTGAGACATCTCAGGGATCAGGCTTAGCTAACACTGTTGGTCTTCTGATGGGGTTGCCCTCCTCTTCAGCTTCTTCCAGCCTTTCTCTGATTCATCCACAGGGATCCCAGTCTAATGGTTAGGTGTAGGTGTCTACATCTGTCTCAGTCAGCTGCTTATTGAGCCTGTCAGAAGATAGCCATGTTTAGCTCCTTTCTGTAAGCATACCATAGCATCAGTAATAGTGTCAGACCTTGGAGCCTCTCTTTGAGATTGATCCCAAGTTCAGCTGGTCACTGGACAACCTTTCCCTCAGTCTTTTTTCCATTTTTGTCCCTGTAGTTCTGTTTGACATAAACAATTCTGGATCAGAATTTTTGACTGTAAGACTTGCTTTCCTGCTAGAATTTTTGGTTACAGAACATATTACTCTGAGTCAGTACAGTAGAGACTCATTGTATGCTTAAGAAATGGTGCTTCAGAATCTGCATTTGCATTTCACACATCTGATTTTTAACTGCAGAGATCATGCTAGGAAAGGGGTATCTTCGTGATTTTATGTCCAAGAATGTGTAATATGGACAAAATATGGGCAAAATGAAAAAAATGTATTATTAAAGTAGTGATATGACTAAATGAGATTATGTGAATTCATTCAGTAATAAGCTTGTATTTCCGTAGTCAAAATATATTAAAAAACCTCTGAAAGAGACTGAGGCAATAAAATCACAGGAAATATAAAATAAATTAAAATATAAGCATGACTACATAAAGTCCAAACTCACAGAGATTAAATAATTCAGTACTGAATGATGTATGTGTAGAACACTGAGGAAATCAAGAAAAAAATTAATATTTTGAAATTGAATGAAAATTAAAGTACAACATATCAAAATCTGTAGACACAACAAAGGTAGTCTTAAGAGAGAAGTTTATAATGCTGAATGCTTCATCAGAATATTTAAGATACCTGTTTAGACACATTTTAAGTGGGTCATTTAGTATTTTAATACCTAGCTTCATGAGTTCCTTATGTATTTTGGACTTTAAACCTCTATCATATATGGAGTTGGATTTTTTTCCCATTTTGTAAGGTGTAGCTTTATATAATTGATGGTGTCCTTTGTCTTATAGGAGCCTTTTAGTTTCATAAGGTCTCATTTATTAACTTTTTATCTTGTCTCTGCTGTATTGGTGTGGTGTTCACAAAGTTGTCTCCTATGCCAAATGCATTTAGGGGTATTATATACTTTCTCTTCTATCAGGTTCAGTGTCTCTGCTTTTATGTTTAGGTCTTTGATCCACTTGGACTTGACTTTTGTATGCAGTGACAATTATGGATCTATCTACATTCTTTTACAAGCAGACATACATTTTGACCAATACTATTTGTTGAGCATGCTGTCTTTTTTCAGTGTATGTATCTGGTTTCTTTATCAAAAATGAGGTGTCCAAAGGTATGTGGATTTATGACCAGGTCTTCAATTAAATTTCATTGATCAACAAATCTGTTTTTATGCCAATACCATGTAGCTTTACTACTATAGCTCTTGTATTACAACCTGAAATCAGGTATGGTAACATCTCCAGCAGTTAATTTTCAATAGAGGAATCTCAAATGACTGAGAAACAGTAAATAGCTGTTTAAAATCCTTAGTCATCAGGAAATGTAAATGAAAAGTACTTTGCCATTCTATCTTATGCCTGTCAAAGAGGCTAAGATCAATAACACAAGTGACATCCTTTATACTGGAAAAGGATATGAAGCAAGGGGAATGCTTCTCCATTGCTGGTGGCAGTGCGATATTGTACAGCTCCTATGTAAATTGACATGACAGTTCCTCAGAACATTAAGAATCAATCCACCTCAAGAGCCAACTATCCCACTTTTGTACATATACTTAAGGGTACTCTATCCAACCACAAGGACACTTTCTCAGTTATATTCATTGCAGGATTTTTCTAAATAGCCAGAAACTGGAAAGAACCTAGATGTACCTCAACTGAATAATGTATTAAACATAAAAGTGGCACATTTATACAATGGAATGTATAAAAAATGACATCATTTTATTTTCAGACAAATGGATACAACTAGAAAAATCATCCTGACAGAGATAACTATGGCATGTATTCACTTATAAATGGATATTAGGAGTTAAGAAAATGATAACCAAGCTAAAATCCATAGACCCAGAGAAGATAGGTAAACAGAAAGGCTCTGTAGAGCATGCATGTATCTCCCTGGCAAGGGGAATAGAGTAGATTTTGAGTTTTAACTGGGGCCTAGGGGGATAAGAGTAGGCTGGATCTGGTTTGGAGGAGGAAAGAATGAAGGGAGAGAGTAAAGAGAGATAGCTGTAATTGAGGGCCTTTTGTGGGTGGTGTGGAAACCTAGTTCACTAGAAGATCCCTGGAATCTATGTAGATGACCCCAGTGAGGACTCTTAGCAATTGTGGATACAGTCTGAACTGTCCATGCTTCCAGTGTTGAGCTGAGGCTGCATTTGGTCAAGATATTGGCAGGTAGGCATCATGGAGATCTGCAAACAACCCAAGCTGATGCAGGACCAGAGACTCACTCCCTGAAAACTGATCATGGATGCCCCATTGCTGAGGACAACATCCATACAGCTCACTGAACCTTATGTCTGCATGAAACTTTCACCACTGTATTCTACTCTCTCCCAGGAAGGTATTCTGTAGGCTATAGAAAGAGAAAAGTTATGTCAACCCACCCACAAAAGATTCTATCTGGAATCTGTTCTGCCTGAAAGGCATGCTAGCCAATATTGATGAATTACTTGTGGGAGTGACTAACCAATTTTTGGTTTAACTTAAGGCACATGAGGGGAGCCCATGCCCTATATTACCTGGATAGCCAGGAATTGGATCTGGATAGCCCAGAGACTTAGAGTAGAACCAAACATGATTAGAAAAAATAATGAAATGATTCATACTGATATTCTGTTACACTCATAGATATCTGCCTTGTTGCATCATCATCATAGAGCCTTACTTTGCAAGCAGACTGAACCAGGTACAGTGACCCAAGCATGGAGTCTGCATTGGTCTGCACCAGGTCCTCTGTATATAGATTATTGCTGTTAGCCTGGTATTTTTGTGGGACTCATAACAGTGAAAGCAGGTGTGTCTGATTCTTTTGCCTGCTCTTTGGTCTCCTTTCCTACTATTGGGTTCCCTTGTACAGTCTCAAGAGAAGGGCCTTTCCCTTGTGCTATAGTTTGATCATGTTTGCCTGCTCTTTTCTGAAGGAAATAGGCAGTGGAGTATGACTATTGGAAAAGCAGGTAGGAGATGGGAGCTGCAAAAAAATAGAGGAAGGGAAAACTGTGGTTTGGATGTATTATATGGACGAAGAATCTGTTTCCAATAAAAATTTTGAAATATCTTAAATAAATAAATTAATGGCACACTTGAAGACCACAGGAATACAAGAAAGAGCCATGTTCTATAATAGCAGACAGTGAGCATCAAATTCAGCCAGTGAATAAAATAAAAAACAAACAAAAATTATCCAATACAAAGAATCAATGAAACAAAGAAATATTCTTTGAAAATATGAATAACACATACAAATTCCTAACCAAAGAGAGAGAGAGAGAGAGAGAGAGAGAGAGAGAGAGAGAGAGAGAGAGAACCCAAATGAATAAAACTGGACATCAAAGGAAGGCAAACATTCCAGCAGACACCAATGAAATTTAGAAAATCATGAGAAAAATAGATGAATTTCTAGATACATCTCCTATGCTAGCATTAAACCAAGATAAAATAATAATTTAAATACCTCTATAACCAGCAATAAGATTAAAACAATCATAAAAATAGTAAGTCTCACAAATAAATGAATGTCAATACCAACATGGATTTATTGTAGATATCTACTGAAACTTCAAAGAAACTTCTAATATCAATACTACTCAAATTGCTGCATCAAATGTAGGTAGGCTTTTGATTCTTTATATGAACATTATCATCCTAATAGCAAAAGATGATAAAGACATGATATAAAGTGAAAATTATAGGGTGATCTTACTGATAAATATAGTTGAAAAATTGTCAATAAAATGTGCCTAAACTGAATTCAGAATCAGATGAAAGAGTTCATTAATCATGATAAAGTTTCATTTATTCAAATTATTCAAGTATGAAAAATCAACATATGCAAATCAATAAGTATAATGCATTACATAAATTCAGAGAGACAACACAGGATCATGTTCCAGTAGATAGCCCCACACTGTATATATGGGCAATGATAATTGAATTTAGTGCTCTGTTGTGGTACTGCATAAGGGTATCTTGGTTCATGGCTGGGCATGGGCCTGGAACCCCGAGATTCCAAGGGAGAAATGGCAGGTGTTCGGCCACATCCCCAGAACCCATGGTCCTGACATGCAGTCTAGTCTCCATAGATTTACACTGTTCAGTCATGTAGGCCATTACAGCCCCTCCCAAAGTGCACAGGTAGAGGGTATGGCTACAGGCCTTGGGCCCTAGAAAGATTTACATACTAATGAAGGACAGAGGGCAGAGCAAATTAAGCATTCTTACCCAAACCCTCCCCCTTTCTCCCTCCCTATTTAACTCAGGTCTGCCCTGAGTTTCGGGGGGTACATCCAGATCCATCTACCATCCACCATGAAAATAAACCCTTTTGGAACCAAGGACTTCCTCATATCATTGGGGTCTGCAGTTGCCAAAGTCTCCAGCCTCTGGAACCTTAGACTTTCTTCTGTATGTAGGACCCGCTGTGTGGAAAGCCTCCAGACATCACCATGGCATTTTCCCCACACTCTGTAAAAAGCAAAAGATGCAGAGATAGGAGGGGGATTATATGGGTAAGTTTTGAAGGGATTTGAAGGATTTATTTTGGATATAGTCATGTTTCATTCTATATATGTGAAAATTCTCAGGAAGAAATAAAATTTACAAAATTAATTAGACCAAGAAAATGGAGACCAAGAAGGAAACTCTGGGATCATTTTAGTAGAGTTTGAAAGGCTAAAACAAACACACAAGGCATAAAATGAAAACTGCTGGAAGGACAGATATAGATTAAAAAAAAGAGAAGATGGACATGTCTTTTAAACTAGAATCCAAGAAATTGGGTGTTTTAAGCAATTTAGGTCAGAAAATAGCAGCATAACAAAAGTGAAGAGAGGCTTCATCAAAAAACCTAGTAAGCCCAGAGAGTCAAGGCAAATATTCTCAAGATTTTGGCTAAAAATCTAAATTCTTTAGTATCTAAAGAAGATGGCAAGAGGAGAAAAATATGTGCTTTTGGATTTGGAGCCCTATGACAACTACACTGGGGGGAGATTTTCTGGGAAGGATAAGTGCATGATCTCCTTAAGGTGATAGGTATTCCTCTCATCACCCATTATTATTATTATTATTATTATTATTATTATTATTATTATTATTTTACTATCATTGTTATTACTATGTCTTCAGTGAAGCAGCTTTCCTGATCCCAAGTGATTGATAGTCTGAGCTGGATTAACTCTTAAAGCAATGGTATGAAATGATTTAACCTTTGGAGCAGATCAGAATGTCATGTTTCTTTCCAGGACCAAAAGTAGGACTCAGATTGTATCCTTTGACCCAGAAGAGATATGTTTCCCTTAATGCATTTCAGCATAGCCTTGATATGTAAATATTTTCATTTGGTATTTAAATTTTCCTTGTTGAAAATAGATTCTTCTCTCATACAGTTCAACACAACCACAGTTTTTCTCCCTTGCCTCCTCCCAGTTTCCTCCTACTTCTCTTCTACTTTAAATCCACTCCCCCTCCATTTTCTCTTCAGAGAAGAGCAGGTCTCCAAGAGACAATAACAAAAAAGAAGAAAATTTGATACAATAAGACAAGGCAAAAGCCCTCTTATCGAGGCTGGACAAGGTAACACAATATGAAGAAGAGTGCCTCAAGAGCAGCGAAAAGAGTCAGAGAAACACCAGCTCCCACTGGGAAGTAGATGTGATATATTCCTTTCTATTGTTACCAGGGAAACTGGAGAGAGTCTTCAAAGCTAGCTGAAAGTGAAGACTCCATACTTAGAAGTCTCTAAGTGAGCTAGCCCCATAAAACAGCACCCTAAAACAGTTGGGGCCTTAAAATCATGTAAGTGGTGGTCTGAAATCAGGATGTATCAGTGTTTATAGTATTACTCTTGCTGATATTCATGTCTTACAATGTAATCAAGGGGGAACAAATCAGTTGAGTTTAATCATTGTCCAACCATCTCAGTTACTATTTATTTAACATGAAGAAATAAAACTAAGACACCAGTTGATTACACAAGGTCCAAACATTAGGGACATCATTACTAAAATTACCATAGATAAAATCAGTTACCAAGACGAAGGTCCAGATATTCAACTCTGAATCTGCTCACAAAAGGAATGATTGCCTGGATCAGAGTTTTGGTTATGCTCTCATGTATAAACTTGTAATGCTCAACATAAAAGGAATAGCTCATCTAAGGCCTGGTAACCACTTTCCTGATACAATCTTATATAGCAGAAAAAAAACCCCACAAGACCCTTCAAGCCTCTTCTAAACAGATATTAACTATGTGTATGAGAGAAGGCCTTTCATGACTGCATTGTTTCCTAAGACCCCCATCTCTTAATACCATGGAATGGATATTGGGCTTTACTGGATAGATTTTAGTAGGACATCAACCTTTGAGCCATAGTAGATGTAGAATAAGAAAGAAAATTAGAACTTTGGAAAAAAGATTGCATTGCCTTGGTTAAAAATAAGATAGAATCACAGAAGTTCTATGCAGAACAGCTCAGTTATAGAAAGAAAGATAGCATGTAACCTAACTAGAAGCTATTGTTCTAAACACATTTGCCATTTCTGGCAAGCAGTCAGGACAGAAACAGGGCACTGTTGGCTCCAGAACAAGGACAAGAGTAAAGCTACTACTTTTGAGGTCCCGTTTTTGAAATACTCAGACCAGTTTCTATCTACTATTTGCTCAACAGTATGGCCATAACTTAAGAATGCAAATCTATGAAGACTGACTAAATGGTTGTTCAATTCTAGATAACTGTTGATACATCGGGTACTCTTGAAAATAGGGCCCACTAACTATGGTTTTTACCATGACATGGGTAACAGATATAGTCAGTGAGTAAGCAATGATTATGAAATATGCCAGAGAACACACAGCTGACTCAGAGACGCTGTTCTACTGTGCACCATTAGAGGTGCCAAACACACTGTCTTCTCATGGTTAGCATCCGTTAAGTCTAATACCTAGCATTATTTAACAGGAAAAGTTCATCTTGTGCATCTAGATCATGATCAACTGTTTTAATTAACTTAATAATACATTATGACTGCTTTATCAACCCAACTTACACTTCCATTTTTTTAATGATCAAATTCAAAGGCAGTGCACTTAAATCAATTACAACATATTATTGTAAAGGTCTTAAGAAAATAATGACAAAATTCATAAAATAAAACTGTTCCTGTTTACCAATGCTTCTTTCTTAGTTTGCATAGGTTCTTGGCATTGTTCTCTCTCCATATGAACTATGTTCTTGGCTATCCTATGACTTAGAGAAAGTCCTGTTCTTCTTACTTAAATTTTCATTTTGAGTTCTACTTTGAAGTTAGTTTTCAAAATTCTCACTGACTGAAATCTAAACTTATCTTATAGAAGTCATACTGAAAGCTATTACTACAAAAGCTGAATTTGTTCGGCAATTATAGAGAATAATTCCAAGGGTTTGTTTGGTTTACATGCTTTTTACTGTGGCAGCATTTCCTGTATACCCAATGAGTCATATCTATCCCTATATCCTGTATCCCACTGGCAACCTCACCTCAAACATCTGACATCCATGAAAGCAATTTATTCCATGATGATGATTAGACAGCCAGGAACCAAATTATCCCCAGTTCTTTTAAAATATGTTTTTCTTTTAACATTCACCTATGAGTCAGAACTATTTTATTTTGTTCCTGATTCTCACTCCAATTCAGAGGGAACATTGCATCTCTCTGTTCATATAATACTTCTAACACTGTGCATGTTAGTACATTTTTTTTCTAACCATTATACTTCCAACAGCCTCTAGGGGTGTGTAATAGGTGGTTTGTAACACTCTACCTAGAGGTAGATTCAGATCCCACAAGTTAAGAATATAATTAGATAAATCCATTTGTGTTGCTGATGTCAAGCCCAAGACAAGACCTCTCATAGTTCTCTCAAGGTTATGAACTCAAAAATAGCTAATGAGGGAGATTCATGCTTTACATTAGCTAGTTGCTGAAGATCAGAGGTGTATTTATTAGCTCTTAAACCTGTAGTGTTCAACATAAAAGGAATAGTTCATCTAAGGCCTGGTAACTACTTTCCTGTTACAATCTTATATAGCAAAAAAACAACAACAAAAACAAAAACAAAAAAAAACCCCACAAGACCCTTCAAGCCTCTTCTAAACAGATATTAACTATGTTTATCAGACTGCATTGTTTCCTAAGACCCCCATCTCTTAATACCATGGAATGGATATTGAGCTTTACTGGATAGATTTTAGTAGAACATCAACCTTTGAGCCATAGTAGATGTAGAAGAAGAAAGAAAATTAGAACTTTGGAAAAAAGATTGCATTGCCTTGGTTAAAAATAAGATAGAATCCCAGAAGTCTGATGTGTGTGTGTGTGTGTGTGTGTGTGTGTGTGTGTGTGTGTGTGTGTGTGTGTGCTTTCATCTCCTGGACTGTTTAATCAACCAAATTAACCCTAGTTTATTGGGTTGATGTGAGAAGCAAAAATCATCAAATAAAATGCACTAAAAGCAGTACCTGTCATATAAAATAATGCATTTTATTGGATACTTCATTGTTATTTAGACTCTATTTCAGACATATTTACTCACTAATATCATTAACTCACTTATAGTCACTTTAAATTAATCATTCATTTAACCTAAGTGAGATAAGCTTTACTATTCACACTATGTAGATGAAAAAATTAAGAACAAGTAATCATAAGATACAGACATAAACATATCACAATTTATAGGTTTTACACAAAATTTAAACCTAGAAATGTTTCATTCTTCTTATTTTTTTTTTTTTTTGCATTTGGAGGGACATCCTATCTCCCATATTTTCACTTGTTATTCTATGTGTCTCTTCACTACCCATTTCCATTTACTCTGCGAAAAACTTTCCACTTGTAATGATACTGTTAATTATTTAAACTGTGTTCTTTCTCAGATTTTAAATGTCTATCCTTGTAGTGAAGCTTAAAGATTATGACTTGTACTATATTATAGGTTATGGAAAATTTAAGAAAAATCATTGTAGTCATGTCAGTGAAAACTGATTCAGTCAAAACTTGGGACAGGTCTCTTTAAGTCTTGTTAATTTAGTTGACTCTAATTATTTTGCAGCTATCTCCAGCCATGATGTCTGCTATTCTGGAAATTGTCCATAAAAATGTCAGAGGTAAGTTTCTTATACTTTGAATTTTTAATTTTAATAATCTTAGTTACTTTGTAGTTGTTCTGAGTTCAAAACAAAACTGATCAGAAAGTATAAACTTAGATTTCCACTATCTCCTGTCCTCAAATATACATTACTTCTCCCACTACCACAGAGTGGTACATATGTTAAAAATTAATTAACCTATACCAATATGCCATTTTCACTTAAAGTCCTTTGTTAGCGCTGGGCTTCTTTGTTGATTATGCATACTTCACATGTTGACTTGTGTATATTGGCATGGGGTCACCATTGCAGTGTCCTACAGAATAAAGTTGGAACCCTAAAAACTATTTTTCTTATTTGTTGTGGTTTGGATGTGAAGTGTTCTCTGAGAGGCTCATATGTTTTTAACACTTGGATCCAAGCTGGTAGTTTTAGAAAGTTTTGGAACCTTTAGAAGGGCAAGTCTTGCTGAAGGAGGTAGGTCATTGGAAGTAGGTTTTGATGTTCTTTATTTTTTCTTTTTAAAACCCAGCTCAGCTTCCCAGCTGTTCCTTATTTCTTATTTGTAAGAGTTGAACTAGACCTAGCTACCACCATACTATAACCTCAAAATCAAACCCAAATCAAGCTCATCCTCCAATGAATCACTTCTTTCAAGTAACAAGAACAGTTATTAATGTACTCCTCTTTTTTCCCCTTATGACTTTTATTTAACCTATTTTCAGTTTTGCTTTTTGTGGGGGGGAAAATTCTGGTTCTAGCCATAAGACAAGCTTTAAGACAGTCATTTAAGAATCTGCACATGTTTTTAGTTGCTAAAGGCCGACTTCTTGGCTTGTTCAGGACTGATACACCATACTGAAATTAAATGACACTAATCAGCATACTTCAGAATAATGTTTTGCTAGAGTTATGCATTCAAATATGTTAATGAATTGATAATCATTTATTGTAGAAACACCCACTGTTATAAATGTCTAAAAGGTTTTGCAGCTTATAGATAGAAGATCATAGCTTCAGAATAAAAACAAATGAGTGGGCATGGTATCGGCAGAATGAGAGCCTGATAAACATGTCTAATATGACAAAATATGCTCCATCATATCAGGGATGACTGCCAAATTAGGTATTTAAGATGAGATAATCTGGTTTCATGGTAAAAGAAGGAAACTGCGCATAGACATGTACATAGGCATGCAGGGTTTTCCCATGGTATGTCAAAAATATCAAGGTGGTAATAAAACATTATACACAAAAGAAACATGAAGTATACAGTATACAGGACTGTGTACTTCAGCAAAATTCAAAATGATTTTCCTATATAAATAAGACTAAATATGTGAGGGGAAACTGACAGGTAGTAAGATAATATGATTTCATGAAGAGAAACAATGCTATGAATATTTTCTAAAGTTTTAATAGCAGAAAAATATTTCAATTTATTTTTGAAAGTTGAATAGATCACTTGTTGAGACCACTTAGCCTTAAGCCTATGTTTAACAAATGTGGTCTACACGTGATTAGAATCATACTTACCTACTCTATATTACATTACTGAAGGTGATGCTCATGTTCATTTGGATTTATGTTAAAATTCTCTGCCCCCAGGATGCAGGCAACAAAGACTTGTATTGCTGTAGATGGACGTTCAAGGATGGAAGACCAGTCTAAATGTATTCAGCTCAGTAGTCAATACACACTTTATCACATCCTATCTCCCAGCCCCTCATCTACTGGTGCTTCATTCTAGTTATTCACCCAGTCTTCATTCCATTCCTCCAATGAACCAAATCTTGTTCTTCACAAAAACTTTGCAATTGCTCTAAAATTACAAACAAAATGTTCTTCTTTTGGTTTTCAGGTCATTGATGTATTCTCATGGCTCAGATGGAAGCTTAATTTTATTTACTTTTAAAAACCAGAGCTCTCTGAGCTTATTCTATCTCAGATAACCTTGTTTTATTTCTTTCACATTCATCTCTATTTGAAATCCTTGAGTATTTTTTAGTTTATTCTGTCTCCCTACCATCAGTCACAGAGCAGAGTCAAATGTAAGATAACTTCATCAAGAGGATTGAGACTAGGAATCTTGTTCTTTTAAACAATCATTGACAAATTTCATTATCTAAAGCATTGCCTAGGACATATCTGGTTAATAGGTGTGTGTGTGTGTGTGTGTGTGTGTGTGTGTGTGTGTGTGTGAAGGGGTGCATGTGTGTTTACAGCTGTACATTTGTGTAAATGTCAGAGAAAAGCCTCAAATGTTTTTACTCAGACATTATTAATCTTAACTTGGGACTGAGTATCTCATGGACCTACAGTCTAATTAGTTTATACTGACTGACCAGCAAGCCACATGGAGCCAATTTGTATGTGGAGGGGCAAGGATAAGCTCAGGAGTTATTCCTCAAGAAGACCATCTCTCATATTTTTGAGAAAAATTCTCTCACTCATGTAGAACCCAACAGGTATTCTATGCTGGCTGACAAAGAAACATCAATTATCTGTTTCTTATCACCTTCCCAGTATTAAGATTAAAAGCAACACATCAACAAGCCTGGTATTTTATACAAGACGTACAGAATCCCTGTACCTGGTCCTTTTGGCTGGGGTAGACACACAGCTGGTCTGCTCCTGTGGAGACACCTTATCCTGAGCCATCCTAGAGGAGCCATTGCACTCAGAGTAGTGGGTAAGAAACCTCGCCCACTACCCCACACCCCAGAGTTACAACTGGGAGCCAAGGGTGCTCAGGAACCAGCAGCCACCCAAACCCCGCCCCTCCAGTATACCACTTCCCTTCTGCCCAGCACCTGGTCCTTTTGGCCGGGGCAGACACCTAGCTGGTCTGCTCCTGTGGAGACACCTTATCCTGAGCCATCCTAGAGGAACCACTGCACTCAGAGCAGTGGGTAAGAACTCTTACCCACTACCCCATGCCCCAAAGTTACAACTAGGAGCCAGGGGTGCTTAGGAGCAATCAGCCACCCAAACCCCTCCCCTCTAGACTACTACTTTCTTTCTGCCCCATGCCTGGTCCCTTTGGCTGGGTCAGACACATAGCTGGTCTGCTCCTGTGGAGACACCTTATCCCAAGCCATCCTAGAGGAGTTGCTGCACTCAGAGCAGTGGACAACGTACCCTGAGCCATTCTAGAGGAGTCACTCCACTCAGACCAGTGGAAACCTAGCTGGTCTGCTCCTGTGAGAACACCTTGTCCTGAACCATCCTAGAGGAATGACTGCACTCAGACCAGCAGGATTTCAGGATCCCAGAGGCAGCCTGAGTCCCAGGAGTTCTTCCAACCAGCTTAGGATCACAGGATCACAAAGACATCTGGACTCTGAGGAGTTCTGACACACTCAAGATAACTAGAAAGACAGACTCCAGTCAGACACAGTGAACACAGGTAACACTAGAGTTAACTAGATGGTGAAAGGCAAGCGCAAACCTTGACCTCATGAAGGCTGGATGCCCCAGGGGGTGGGAATTTTA
>NW_021620876.1:6770744-6791993 GCF_004785775.1 Grammomys surdaster
CGAGGGGATTGGGGGTTCCGAGGGGGTGGTGGGGGATGGGGTAAGAGGACAACATAGGAAATGTAAATAAATCATCCAATAAAAAAAAAAGAAAAAAAAAGTAAAACATGAAAAATTTGGCTTATAAAACATCATGTGTATCTTCCTAACTAATCCAGACTCAATTATTTAATATAAGACTTTCATTTTGTTTCAAACAAATAGAAAATAGGTTTGCATTTTGAAAAATAATAATTTTAAGTATTCTATAAAAAGGTGATAATTGAAAAAAAAAAAAAAGAACAAAAGCAACAGAAACCAAAGTTACTTGGCATCATCAGAAACCAGTTCTCCCACCATGCAAGCCCTGGACACCCCATAACACAGGAAAAGCAGGATTCAGAATTAAAATCACTTCTCATGATGATGATAGAGGATTTTAAGAAGGACATAAGTAACTCCTTTAAAGAAGTACAGGAGAAAACAGGTAAACAGGTAGAATCCCTTAAAGAGGAAACACAAAAATCCCTTAAAGAATTACATGAAAAACCAACCAAACAGGTGAAGGAATTGAACAAAACCATCCAGGATCTAAAAATGGAAATAGAAACAATAAAGAAATCTCAAAGGGAGACTACCCTAGAGAAAGAAAACCTAGGAAAGAGATCAGGAGTCATAGATGCAAGCATCACCAACAGAATATAATAGATAGAAGAGAGAATTGCATGTGCAGAAGATACCATGGAAAACATTGACACAACTGTCAAAGAAAATGCAAAATGCAAAAAGCTCCTAACCCAAAATATCCAGGAAATCCAGGACACAATGAGGAGACCAAACCTATGGATAAAAGGTAGAGATAAGGGTGAAGATTCCCAACTTAAAGGGCCAGTAAATATCTTTAACAAAATTATAGAGGAAAACTTTCTTAACCTAAAGTAAGAGATGCCCATGAACATACAAGAAGCTTACAGAATGCCAAATAGACTAGACCAGAAAAGAAATACCTCCCGTCACATAATAATCAAAACATCAAGTGCCCAAAACAAAGAAAAAAATACTAAAAGCAGTGAGGGAAAAGGTCAAGCAACATATAAAGGCAGGCAAATAAAAATTACACCTGACTTCTCACCAGAGACTATAAAAGCCAGAAGATCCTGGATTGATATCATACAGACCCTAAGGGAACACAAATGCCAGCCCAGACTACTATACCCAGCAAAACTCTCAATCACTATAGATGGAGAAATCAAGATATTCCATGACAAAACCAAATTTGCACAATATCTTCCCACAAACCCAGCACTTCCAAGGATAATGGATGGAAAAATGCCAACACAAGGAAGGAAACTACAACCTAGAAAAAGCAAGGAAGTAATCTTCCAACAACCTCAAATGAAGATAACTACACATACATAATTCCACCTCTAATAACAAACATAATAGGAAGCCGCAATCATTTTTCTTTAATATCTCTTAACATCAATGGACTCAATTCACCAATAAAAAGACGTAGACTATCAGAGTGGATACACAAACAGGACCCAGAATTTTACCGCACACAGGAAATGCACCTCAGTGACAAAGACAGACACTATCTCAAAATAAAAGGATATAAAACAAGATCATTTATACAATGCAATATTACTCAGCTATTGAAAACAATGAATTCGAGTAATTCTTAGGTAAATGGATGGAACTAGAAAATATCATCCTGAGTGAGGTAATCCAATGACAAAAGAACACACATGGTACACACTTATTGATTATTGGATTTTAGCCAGGAAGCTTGTAATATCCAAGATTCAAGTCGCAGACCTCACAAAGCTCATGAAGAATGAAGTCCAAGTGGGGGTGCTTTGATCCTTCTTAGAAGGAGTAACAAAATACTCAACGGAGCAAATATGGAGACAAAGTATAGGACAGAAACTGAAGAAGGGGCCGTCTGGAGACCATTCCACCTGGGTATCCATTCCATGTGCAGTCACCAAAGGTAGACCCTGATGTGGATGTCAGGAAGTGCATGCTGACAGAAGCCTGACATAACGGTCTCCTTAGAGGTCTGTAAGCGTCCGACACATTCAGAGGCAGATGCTCACAGCTAACCATTGAACTGATCATGGGGTTCCCAATGGAGTAGTTAGAGTGAAGACTGAAGGAGTTGAAAGGGTTTGTGACCCCATGAGGAGAGCAACAGTACCAACCAACCAGAGACCTCAGGATCTAAACCACCAGCCTGGGAGCACTTAGGGAGGGATCCATGGCCCCAGCTATATTTGTAAAGGAGGATGGTCCTGTCAGGTATAGGTGGGAGAGGAGATCCTTGGTCCCATGAAGGCTGGATGCCTTGTGTGGGGGAATTTGAGGGTGGGGAGGTGGGAATGGGGGAGGAATTGTGGGCACATCCTCATAGAAGCAGGAGGAGGGGCTGTTGGGAGCCGACTCCTAGCTGAAGGGGGCTATCATCTTTGCAGCCATCTCAGGTCATATAGCCTGACAAGAGACTTGTTTTCAACAGCCCGCAACAGCTGAGCACACTCTGATAAACATCTTGTTTTTCTCACATATCTTGTCTTGCTGTTTAGTGCCACCAGCTGCAAGGTGCATGTGGTCTCCATGCTGCTGGGTGCACGTGGTCTCCTCACTGCTAGCTAGGCACAGATGATATCCACGCTGCAAGGCACAGGCACAGGACTTAGTGCCTTCAGCTGTGCTTGTCCACAAGGGCAATGCACGTGGTAAAGGGTATAAATACCCAGGATTTCCTTCCAATAAATGAGACTTGAAGAGACTTGATCAGACTCCCTGTCTTGTCTCCATTCTTCGCGTCTCCGGCCCCACTCTCTCTCTTGCTAGGCCCTGACCAGCGGACGGAGCAGTAGAATGGGCCGTTACAAAGTGGCCCCCAGAACGTGAGGCAGCTCGGGTGGCTACAAGGGGCGATGGGATAGGGGGTTCCTGGGCAGGAGTGGGGAAAATGGGGGAAGTGGAGAACATCTGAAATGTAAATAAAATATCCAGTAAAAATAAATAAATAAATAAGTGTATAGAATCAACTCATGGCATTGTGTTTCTAAGGTAAGCACGTTCCCATTTAAACCATCACCACACTGCCCCAAATAGTGTATCTTGAATGAATGCAAAAGTTAATATCTCTGAGGATCAATCCATGCTACCTGCAAAATAGCATGTATTGAAGAAGTCAATTAAATACAATTCAGCCTATTGCCAAGAGGCATCTCTCTTGAACCAGACAAAATTTAAACTGATGAATATGCCACATGCTGGCTTCGTGTAACATATAAAAGTTACTAAATAATAACAAATTGGACAATCAAGTAGTGAAAATGGATGCATACAATTTGATTCCATAGTTTGAAGATCTTGTAAAATTTGAATAATGTTGGGGTAATTATATTATTATCCACCAGAGGCACTATATATCAGAAAATCTATTCACTGTCAAAAATGAGACCATGGAATTAACAGATTTTACAAAATTGTTTTAAATGATTCCTTTGGTCTTGAATATTCTCTTTCAATTCTTATGAAATGTAGATAAAAATATCTATAATCACTATCAAACTAGTTTATATTTTTATACAAATTTTATTTATTTATATTTCATACCCATTTTTTTGTGTCAGTAGCCACAAAAAAAGAAAACTCTAGATGTTTACCTAGCCATCAATTTTCTTCTTTAATATATTATAAGTATTGTATTTTATAAAATTAGTGTCTAGGAAATGATTCTGTGTCTCCAGAAAAATGTCTGTATTATATCTAAAAATAAAAACTTTTAATAAATTTACATAAATGCATTCACTATAGTTTAATTCTAATGAGAATGTTTAACAGTACAAATGATATCTTCTGCAATGCTGCAAAAGTCTATATGGTGAGATTTGATAATTCCTCAAAGTAGCTGAACTTTTCAGAAACAATCAGAAGTTAAAATTTCACAGAAAAGGAAGTGTTTCTGGGTGTGAACAGAAGGATAAGAATCCTTCTATCATATATCCAACTTCCAACAGGTATCCCTACTCCTTCTTTCCTTCTCAGATATGATGTTTATCTCATACTCATATGTCATATAGGGGCATCAGCTTGTACAGCTGCATTTTTTTTAGCTCTTCTTTAGCTCCATCCTGTGTCCCCTATAAAAATGAATGGTTTGCTTTAAAGATTTTGCTTTATACATGTGTTTTAGATATACCATTCAGAAACTCTCCAAAATATTTAATGCAGCAAAACACCACATTTCATTTCTTTAAATAATCCGACAAAATTCAGCTGAGATCTTCCCTAAATTCATCAGGAGATGTGGCACGACTCTCTTTGATGAGACTATTGGCTATTCAGGCAAGGAAACGGAGACATACCTGTGGTGAGCTGACTGTCATGTTCTTGGCTGAATGCTGGTTTCCTAGACATCAGTTTCTCTGTTGTGCACAAAAACGTGATAGATCCTGATGGCTGCGTGTACATTGTCCAAACCAAGTCAGGAACTGGGATGATTGCCTTGGTTCCCAAGGTAGAGTTTAAGCTTTATTATATTTCTGGATCCTATACATTTCTGACAGCTTGCTTACCACCTTTTTGGACCTCTCCTATTATGGAAATTTGAAACCAAACACTACAAAATTGACAGCCATCAACATTTTTAAGTAAGTTCTGTGAGAAAATACCTGGTCACCATTATAGATGGTATGATTTAAATTAGTCTACTTCTCACACAATGCCAGAGAACTTTAGATTAAGCAGATATAAAGACATTTCTTTATGCTACAATTTCTATAACTATTTTAGAACCTGTTGAAACCACATTCAGTAGATAGTCATGGTCCCTGGTTGAGGGATAGAGCTGCTAACCCATCTCAAAGTTTTTAACCCAGAAATGTTCCTGTCCAAAGGAAGAACAGGGACCAAAAAAAAAAAAAAAAAAAAAAAAGAAAAGAAAAGAAAAAAGAAACAGAAACTGAAGGAGGGACCAACCAGGGACTGCCCCACCTGGGGATCCATCATGTCTGCAGACAACAAACTAAACACTGTTGCTGGGGTCAAGAGGGGCATGCTGACAGGAATCTAGTGTGATAGTTCCTTGGGAGGTCCATCCAGCAACTGACCATTGCAGATGTGGATGCTTGGAGTCAACCATCAGACTGAGCTCAGAGAACCTGATGGGGGAGCTGACATAAGGACTGGAGAAGCAGAGGAGGATTGAGACCCCATTGAAATAAACAACATAGGTTGGCCTGACATAGTTCTCCCAGAGTCTAGACCAAAAACCAAGGAGTGTACCTGGAAGGATCCATGGCTCTAGATACATATGTAGCAGAGGATGGCCTTACCTGACAGCAATGGTAAAGGAAGCCCTTGGTCCCAGGGAGGTTTGATATTTCAACATAGGAGGATGCTGGAGTGGTGGGGCAGGAGAGGTTGGGTGGGTGGGGGAGCACCCTCAAACAGGCAAAGGGGAAGAGGAGGGAGGATGTTGGATGGGGTGTTGGTAGAGGGGTAACCAAGAAATTGTTTATCATTTGAGATGTAAACTAATGGAATGATTAAATAAATAAATAAATAAATAAATAAATAAATAAAACTGTATTTAAAATCTTCAAGAAGCATAAGCAGTAAATATTGTCTGGAATTTTGAGACAAACAAATCATATTGCCTGACTTAACTGATGTTCTACAAAATACTTTTGATTTGGGAGCCTAGCATGATTGCATAATTATGTGAAAATTTAATACATATTAAATATATATGCATCTATATCAATGTCCCTATCTATTCTATTTATGTTATGTTTGTATCTTTATCCATATCTATAACTATATCTATATTTTTATTTTTTCTATATCATCAATATCTGTATTTATCTATATTCATGTATTTATATCTATATAGAGAGGAGTGCTGTCTGTGTAGCCCTAGCTATACTGGAGCTCACTCTGTAGAGCAGTCTACTCTTGAACTCAGAGACCTACCTGACTCTGTCTTCCAAGTGCTGAGATTAATGGCATGCACCTCACTGCTTGGCTAAATGTATATATTTAATTTAAAGAGAATATATCATTTTTTCTCTGTCTTTTTTCCTCCAATCCCTCCCAGCTTTCCTTCCTCAGACATCTCATGCCCCCTGCTCTCAAGTTGAAAGCCCCTTTTTATTTATTATTATTACATACACACATAAATGTATGCATATGTATGTGTGCACAAAGATACATAAACACGGTCCACTGACTCTCTCTTTGTTGTTTGTGTGTACATGGTTTCAATGCTGATTCATGCTAAATGGTTTAACCAATAATGAAGCTTATCCCTGGAATAAGTTAGCATTCTTTTTCCAAGTAGCTATTAATTGCTTGAAGTTCCTCATTTATTGGTGAAATCTTATGGAAGATTTTCTCTTCCTCTTAAACATCCACAATGATAATGTTATTGTTTTTTTTTGTCTGTGTAGACATTTCTAGGCGAGACTGCTTTTCAGCAGATTTTCTAGTATTATGTAATTTATAATTTTCTGTCCTTCTTCTATGATGTGTTATGGGTAACAGATGTAGTAACTATGTGATGTAGATGTATCCAGTGGGATTGGGGACCCCATGGACTATGAATCTCTTCTGTGCTCAGTAGTGGTTTTCTGTGATGACCCCCATTGCTGAAAAGAGGCTGAGAGGTGGTATCTACACCTATCTGTGGATGTAAGAATAAGATTTAGAATAAAGGATAAGGTTGAGAAATTGTGCTAGTCTAACAGTGTGCCAGTAAAACTGATACTTGCTGTGTTTAATTTTGCTAGTCAATATTTAGTCTGGGGCCAGAAGTTAAGTTTCAAGCTGGTTCTTATGCCCATTAAGCTCAAAACACTATTTTATAATTGTCAGGCTAGTATCTGCTAATGAGATTTCACTCTTTGTGAAACTGAAGCATTCCTTGAGATATGGGAATCATATAAAATCCCTCACACTGAGAAAAGAAATATTTCAGTACATTATCTCTTTTTCTGATATATAATTTAAAGCTAATTTCATATATATATATATATATATATATATATATATATATATATATAATTTATGTATGTATGCATAGATTATGTATGTTTGTGTTTGTGTGTGTGTGTGTGTGTGTGTGTGTGTATGTGTGTACACATGTGACATAGTGGGTATATAGAAAGAGGTTATGGAACAACTTGTAGGATTCTTTTTCTAGTCCATAACGGGTAAGAGATAAAATTTGAGTCAGACAGGTAGGCTTGGTGTCAGGCTCCTTTACCAGGTCAACAGTCTCACTGGCTACTATAGTATGTCTTGAAATCATATAGTGAATTTCACTTTCTTTGCTAGAACACTATGAAAAATTGATATAACTTGAGATTTCTTGCTTTTCTAGATATTAGAAGAGAACAAGTAATACTAGCCCAATATTAAGTGAGTAATAAACTCACTAGAGAAGAGTATTTTTCAGAAATGGTCAAAAGACTGAGGCTATGTATCTTAGCAGACTAGATGAGTCATAGTTTGTTTTTGTTTTTTGTTATGTTGTTTTTGCTTCTTCTTTATTAAGCTAGTAATAATAGATTTTTCAACAAATGTGATAGAGCATAATACACCGGTTTCTACTAATTGACAAATCCACTCATGAACAAAAGGTCAAAATGGTATGTGTCTGTTACACAAATGGAGTAAACTGGAAGTCATCATTTCAAATTGAATTTATTTGGGAGGTATGGAGCATTAACGAAGTTTAACAGTGGCCTGTACTAACACTAGAACATGAACACTTAGCTAGTCATCTAGCCCAAAGAAAAGGAAAATATTATAATAGAATCTCTTTGTACAATGGCCACCCAAGAACTATATGTAGGTATGCACCTGTGACATGATTTGGCTGTAATACAATTGAATATACTATTTGCAGTGAGTATAATATGTATCTTTCTTTTAAAAAAAAACCTTCTATATAAAATTGTTGGTTTTCCAGTAGACATACTCCCAGATAAACAGTGTTTTTAAAGATGTACTACACATCCTAATTTCTTTTCCAGTCTGAGTTGAACTGTGTAAATAATTTATGGCCACAAATGATAAAATGTACAGTTTCTGCTTATGACATTTGCTGGTGGCAATGAAATAAAATTTAGTGGAAGAGACCAGAAATGGATGTCTTTAATAATATTTGACTAACCTCAAAATCAAAGCGAACACATTTTTATTCTAACTTTATTCTGTATTTTTTAAAATATACTTAAGCATTGCATAACTGCATCTTTTGCTAGCTACATATTTTCTACAGAGTAGAAATAACAGTTATATTGGAAAGCCAGAGGCTATAAGAATCTCTGTTTGGCAGAGGTATGGCTGGAGTTCATTACTGAGTGTGAGATATCTTTGTCAGCCTCCCATTACTAGACTTTATGCCCCAGGACATGTTCAAATGCTGTGAAGCACCTATTTTGCTGCCTACTGGGTATAGAACAGATACTGTCACAAAGAAGAGTAAGAAAAAATGAGGAAGAGTTTCTTTGAGAGGCAGAGTCTGTCTTCCTATGTGATGCGATATTTGGAGAGTTGTCTAGAGAATACCAAGACTGTTTCTTGTTGATTGATTTTTTTGAAAGAGCAGCTGCCCCAGATCCTTTATCTACATGTGTTTGTCAGAGCTTTTGTAGAAGAGACTTCTGGAATGTAAACTACAAACTATGTGCTTCCTAAGGTAGTTATTATGTATTTGTCTATTTGTGTTTATGAAATGTCTCAGGTCATCACCAGGAATGAGCTAGGAATACAATGTAAAGGCTTTCTGAGAAAATTTGGTACTGCTTTATTATTTTTTACCATTTCTTTCCTCTTAAGAAAAATATATACAAGTCAGTACAGACAAGGACCACCATCAGAACACACATATATTTTCTGAGACCCCTGAAACAATACATGAACTGACAGTGTTTTCTCCAGAAAGTCCCCCTCTTGAAACTTGAAAATCTACAAAGTGTATACCTTAGGCTTGTTTTTTTTTTTATTTTCATTTTGTTTTTGATTTTTTTTCTTAATAATGAGCTATAAAAACAAGTTTTCCACTAAATTTTCAGTGAGTCAGATTCCCTTCTGCTGTTTCCCTTGTTTGAAGAGCTAGGCAGGAGCTTTGTATCTGTGTTCTTTCTCAGTGGTACAGTGTTTCCTCTGACCTGAAGACACCTAGTGATATATTTGTTAGAATGGCATTCTCTGGGTCAGCAAGCATGGGTCTTCAAATTTGTTCAGATGTCAGATCTTTGTTGATATTTCTCCTGTTCTATTTCATCTTCCTGGCTACTATGGAAGGAAATAGCTGGGAAATGTTGGCTTTCTCCAAGTGTGTCATGCTAGCCATTGAATCACCATGGTCTGTAAACGTTTATTATTGAATTCCAGATCTTGTAGAACTTTTTTTTTCTGTATCTAGTGTACACAGTCTTCACATTTTCTTTCAGACTGAGCACATAGGAGTTTGTGTGATGAAATATGATATGGTCTCTTGGCACAGCTAAGATTTTCTTCTACTGGTAAAGTGTATTCTGAGGATTGTTTCATTTTTTATTCTTTTTCCACGTGGGGTAGAAGAGCATGCAAGAGTGTCATAAAAATCCTGGTTATTCAAATAAAACATTTCTGAGTCAGCATCAGATATTTCCTTTGTGTACTTCTTCTGCACCAGGAATGTCTTCAAGAGGAAAGAATTTCCTTATTCTCATCTAAACTCTGAATGGACTCAGTGGAAAGTTCAACAAAACAATGTAGAGGAAATGTATTTAAACTAGGCTTTAATTTTATCACTGTCTTCTCCACACATGTTTTGCTCCTTTCAGGAGCAAATGTGGTTTTTGTTGTTGTTGAGAGCCAATTAGGATAAACCGGTGTTCCCCATTCCCTCAAGATGATATCCTTTTTTTCCACCTCTATGTTTCAAATAATGTTAGGAAGCGAACAGTTGTGAACTAATGGATAGAAAGTCCCATCTCTTTCATGAAAGGCTTACCTGAGATTTCTAAGATTGCTCATATAGAAGGGCATCTTGCTTTCCATGAATGTAGGATCTCATATTTCCTTTGCTGTATTCAGAAGGGAGATTGCTTTGTGAATGATTTTCACCTTGTTGGTGAATAATACACACTATACTGTCTCACCTCCTCTGTTGGCGTGGCAAACATTTCTAGACCATTCTATAAATTACAGAAAATAAGCAAAAAAGGAAAAACAGAGACACTGTGTGACACTTTAAGAAAACACCTTAGCATTTCAAACTTTTATCTCTGCATGACAGATTGTCTATTTACCTAATTTCACACTTGGATAGTGAATCATTAAACCAGAATGAAAATGGACATTTTGTTTCTCAGGAGTCCACCTCCCTTTTAAGAAGGCCAATCAAAAAGCTGGGTTTTTCATCACTTAAACAAAGAAAGAGTATTTGGAAATCATTTCTTCTACATCTCATTTATCCATAGCATTATAATTAGACCATGTGAAGATCGGGATTTACATATCTACTGAATGAAACTACTTCTCCATTCACCGATTTGACCTTGCTTTGTTGTTTTATATATTCTACTCTCTTTTTATTTTCTTGCAAGATTAAGAAAAACCTATTGTTAGAAATCACTATATTGACTTGAGTCTTACAGAGTTACTATATATAGCAGTAATGTAGATGACATATTTTTCTTGCTTTTACATTGTAAGAACACACATAACTCCATATATTCTAACAACATCCTTTTGTGAGTGTTTATTTTGTTTGGCCTTATTAAAAAATATTTAAATATTATGAACATTGTTTTTTCAAAATTGGTGTTCAAATAACTAAAAATATTTTTAATTTAAGATGTAGGTCTATGAATACATAATTATGCTTATGTTCAGATAAATTTGAAAATGCTCCAGAATTCTAGCATTAATTGTGTTAGAGGGACTTTATCCACTTAAGTCCTAAAGGATAACCATCTTAAAGTCATCCACAGAAAGACAAAGCACCACAGTTAATAGAAATCAAAATAATTTAGTGCAAAATCTAAAGACATTAAGCAGCCCTTCATGACACATGGGACAGCAAAGTTGAGGCAGTTGTAGTAACTCAAGCTCAGTGGCTACTTTTCTTCACTGTTTCTCAGAAATCTCTGGCTTCCCTTCTCTTGAGGTATGAAACCATCTTGGCTGAGGTTCTTTCCGTGCAAACTTTTCAAAAGCCCCACTCGTATGTAACTAATCTGAGGATGAATGATTTTGTGTCTAGAGCAAGCAGCAATCTTATATGCAGAAGATATTGAACAAACGTTAGCTGAGTACGTGAATGACTCTCAGATATGCATCTCTCAATGAAATACATCTTTTGAGCATCAAAGCCTCAAAATTCATTTATTACATACCTATAGAAGGTTTATAGATATTCTCTATCTGGTACAGAATCTTCCATTTTCCATACATTCCCAGTACCTCCCAATTTCCTACATGAATAGAAAACTTTTTTAAAAAACTAATTTTCCAAGCCAAAATTGTATTCACCTTTATTATTTCCATTGGCAATCTATAACTACCACCAAACTGTTGATTGTTTCAAAGAAGTTAGATACCTCTCTGTTTTATATGTTTCCAGTGTTTCAAAACCTAGCAATGAAATGATATAGACTCAGAATTTGTGGATTCATAGGACTCATGAAGTTTTGAGTTTTTCATGAGGCTACTGTGCACCCTAAAATTACTAAAGTGAGTATACATTTTCAATGGTGTGACACCCTCTATGTATCCCAGAGAACTTGTCAGTCAAGTAGATTCATGAGTCATTTATATCACATGCAAATAGGATTTGTCAGTGCTGTAGCTACCTGAAAATTGTCCCTGTGTGCTCTAAATGATGTATCTGCCTTTGAGTTATTCATGCTTCTGTAATCAACTGTGCGTCTAAAACAAACCTGTTTATTCAGCAGCCTGGTCTTGGTCAACTCATTTTTTTTTCAGTTAAGCATTGCCTTCTCTCTATTGGATAGCCTAGGGTTAGATATTTCTTCAAGTCTTCCTCAAGAAAAGTTATATAACCATTTTGTGACTGAAGCCTATGGAGAGTAAGCTACCTACCTGATAGTACATGCAAAGTTAAAAACAATGTAAAGAAGCCAGAGTCCTTCATGGGCACATCAAAAATGACCTAAATTATCCCAGTTGTAACCTACCTCCCAGTACTATAGACTGGGGAATAAACCTTTATTATATGAAACTTCGGAGACATTTCAAACCCAAACTACAGCAGCCTCTTAGCATAGGGAAAGTTCATTGTATCACCTAGGTAAGAATGTTTAGAAAAGCTTAGCATATTAATAGTCCAAGCTGATTATTCAATAAAAATGTCAGATAAGTCAATTAAATGAGAAGAATAAAGCTCTATTTTACAAATAGTGTAATCATCTAAATGTAATTAGCAATACATGTTGGGTGCCAGAGGACTATTTTAGTAGTAAATAGAATATGCTGAGTGGAAGGGACAATTACAAGCTTTTTTTTTTTTGGTTGAAATTCCTCATAATTTAACTATATTATTTATAGAAATTATTATGGTATATTAGCATGTAACATATCATTAGTATAACTCTGATGTTACTTATAACATTTACAACTTTCCTATGAAGTAGATATTATTGCATTTACAAATAAAAAATGAAGTATCAATATGAATAAGTTTCTAAAAGTCATGAAAGAAAGAACTTATAAAGAAAAGTACTGACATTTAAATTCCAAGGCTAGATAAATTTATGATAACGCCTGCAAAATTGTTTTTTAAGGATTACATGTCCATTTTCACAGTTTGATGTATATAATACATATATATTTGTATATTCGATTAACAATGGGGTGTTTCAAATAACATCTATTAATTATTCTTAAAACACTGAAATAAGCTGGGCAGTGGTGGCTCACACCTTTAATCCCAGCACTTGGGAGGCAGAGGCAGGTGGATTTCTGAGTTCGAGACCAGCCTGTCCTATAGAGTGAGTTCCAGGACAGCCAGAGATACACAGAGAAATCCTGTCTCAAAAAAAACAAAACAACAACAACAAAAAAAAACAAAAAAACAAACAAAAAAAAACAGTGAAGTTAGCTAGACACAAAAGATAAACATTTGAAATATGATATCATTTACACATGAAAGCTCAATTAGCTCAAAGTATTCAAGCAGAACAAGATGGTGGTTGGTAAGGACTAGGAGTAGGAGTGGGGAGAGGAGATGTTAGCTCAAGTATATAAACATTATAAGATGAATGTGTTCCCATGATTGAATACACAGCATGCTGACAATAATTAAAAGTACAGAATTGGTTACTTCAAATTTGATGAGAAAGAGTTCAGATGTCCTTACAATACACATGCTAGTGTGCGCAAGTGCACATGCACATGTGCAAATGTACACCCACACAAGCATACCTATACATGGTGTTTAATATCCTAATTCACTTGATTATGACAATAATTCTAGAGTATATGTAAATATCAAATAATCCCATAATCATTTTTATACTTAATAAACAAATAAAAATTAAAATTCATACAGTGATTGTCAGTGCACTTTTCCAGACTTGCAATTCCTCTAGTGAAGCATAGATGTGTGTGTGTGTGTGTGTGTGTGTGTGTGTGTGTATGTGTGTGTGTGTGTGCATGTATATTTATATATATGATCTTATCATATCATAAGCTACATTGTTCACGGTATGAAACATACATTATTCACTAATAACCTTCGCATTGATGATATCAGACTGATAATGAAATATCCATAACCTTTTTGTTCAAAAATTCCATACTCTAAATATTGGGATGCAAAGACAATCTAGAAGAGGTTTGGTTTATTTGTATATTTTTGTTTCTTTTAGCTTTTTGGTTTTTTAAAATATTTTTGTTATTGATGTAAGCAAGGGCTTCATGCATGCCAAACTTGGCATCTATCGCTAAGCGATAAACCAGCTTTATTTAAAACTACATATTGAATACCAACGTGGTAGCTCCTACTCTAAGTGCAATGGTTACAGTAATGAGCTGGGTTGAGCTCAGGCCTACAGGTCATTGGGAGAAAATGGGAAAAGTTTTTGTACACAAGTAAGGAATATGCTAGTCTAAGAGTGGATGAGGGGAAGGTAGATAGGCTATGGGAGACTCTGATGATTAGGAAAGTATACCAATAACTTCAGATAATATGTCTGACTTGAAGAGCTTGCTCTCAGACATGGCATTTCTAAGATCGGTCTGGTTGTCTGTGTGGCCCCTTCCTTACCCAAGTGAATTAGTTGAGAGAGACTCCAAAGATAAAAATGTGACTGCAAATGTTTGCATTCCCTTATTGTTCTTATTTTCTAGAGTAAAACAAAAATGACTTTTGTAACCTGAAATTATTCCTCTCTTCTGTTTAAAACTGTAGAAAATCATTCTATTATGTATTGCTTAGTATGTAAATTCCATTCCTCCATATAAAAATGATGTATGGCTAAAATTTTTATTTCTAAGTTTCATTTTGGGCTTTTTCTATGGTTCTATATTACTTTTTAAATGGATTTCATGTTTAGTTTTTGTAGAAAGTGTACACAGGATTAATATATATTTGTGTGTATGACTTTGTGAGTGTTCATATGTATCTGAAATAAAGCACTTACCAAACAAATTTAAAAAAAAAAAACAAAAGATTATCTCATTAGTCAAAGGGTTGAGTAAAGCAAGTTTCATCTTTTCCAGAGTTTTGTCTTGTTCCAGGTTTGGCAGGGCTGTGGAAAACACTTTCATAGATGATACAGAAAGTGGATTTAGGTTTTCTTGTGGAATTGGCTGCTTAGATGAAAAATCTGAGTCTCTTTTCTCTGAGTCACAATGTATAATTTCATGAAGGTCACTGCAATTCTCATGTACCTCCTGGAGGAAATTCTTGACATCAGCTTGAAGGTGCACTTCTAAGAGACTTACTATAGAAACACCCATTTCCTTTCACAATGTTTAATTCCCGACTCTGACATTGACTAGTTAAGTGACCTTGGGCAAATTGCTTTCTCTCAGAAAACGTCTGATTCTTCCTGACTAATTCTCCTGTTTTCATCACTCAAACAGGCCTTGAAATCTCATCTTCCACAGGCAACAATTCCATTAAATTAGATAAGAATAGACTAATTCCAGTATGGCTCTTCTATTGTGCCTTCTTACTATTCCTAATAACTCAACACATTTTCCCCTACAGTTTATGACTACTAAGCTAGTAAATGCCACCAATGAAGAACATGGTTAACTTTCAATATCATCATTATTTAAAACTAAGCAATATTATCCCATGAGTATACAGGGACATGTATCCATATGCAAGGGGGGACAGTAATGTACTTCACCTGCTGCAAGAACATGCCAGCAATCCTTTTAACCAAAAGAGTTTCACAAGAGAAAAGCAAAACCAATCTATCCAATTAGAGTTTTATATGACATGGAACTCAGAAAAGACTCACAGAAAACTATTTTGGGGGACAGTTCTGTTGAAGTTTGTTTTCAGGGCAAAAAAATGTTACCTAATCACCAAAAAAAAGAGAGAGGCTCAGAAAGATCTCTTTCATCATAATCTTCTTAACCTCCAAATACAGTGTATGAATCTTCTGCGATGAGATCTATCAATTTACTTTCTTATGCATTCATTTGCTTATTTATATTGCTTACTTTATTTATTTATTTATTTATTTATTTATTTTTCTACAAATTTCATATTACAAGCATCTTGGGTGAAAGTCAGGCGGTCAGAGAGTGACTCCTAAGTTGACACATTTGGGGAGAGTGTTCTAAGACCTTTCATATCAATCTGATTTTAGGCTTTATACCAAATTATCTAAGTCAAACTTGCATGTTTCAGCCTCTTTGAAGCTCTCTTTCCTCTCTACCCTCTAATGCTTCTCACTGAAACTGAGCATTCTTACAGATAAACTGATGCTTCTCTGCAGGCAATGCAAGTAGTCAGTTTTGTGGTCAGAAGCAGTGTGCGAGGGACTGTAATAATTTCCAATAGAATGATCCCATACCTCTCGTGCTGGTTCAAACACCAGGGAAGGAGTGTTTTCAAAATCTTGGAATACTCAGCACTTTGGGGACTAACTGAAGTGCTTGAACCAATGTGAGCTAGGGATAATTGAGGTTTGACACTTGTCAGGTAACTTGATCCTTTACTTGTCAAATAATGTCAAAGAGGGTACAAATGTGGAAAGGTGCCAGAAAATGTTATTGTTTCCAGTGCTACTGCTGTGCTATGAATATATAATCTACTTCCCACTCAAGAGCAGTGTAAGAATTAATGAGAACAAAATTCTTTTGTGAACTGGATGCGACATCCTGAGCTTTGTCTGTACTAGAGAAATAGGCTGACACTAAATAACCCAAAGGCCCTACAAACAGAGAACCCTGGGTATTAACACATGTAACATAATGCATCAATATTATGAGTGATTAAATTAACCATCACCTGAATGCAACAATAGCTAAAACAGGCAGAGCAGAAAATTGCACACAGTCTCTGTGCATGGGGCCGGGAAGATCGCAGTGTAAGCTAGGCGGAGGTGGAACTAAATTAAGGCTGTTTGGTTCACAGGAGTTCCTGGCTCTCTTCCAGGGAAAGCTTCTCTTGCAATTAAAAATCAAGAGGTCATTACCACACTGCACTAACATTCAGTGCTATTCTGTTTATTAATGCATTTTCAAGACACATAAGATGAAGAAGAGCATCATCACATGTGGACAGTGGTCACCCAACTAATAAACTCTGGTTTGTCTTCCCTTCATATTGAAAATCTCCAGCACCCAGGCGCTCTGTACAGAAGGGGGCAAAGAAAGGAGGATGGGAACACATATAGAGCAATAAACTGCTTCTCGTTGAGCTGCAATAGCTTTAAGGGGACTATTGTCTGACTGTAGGCTAACACCACACATTGTTACTGAGTATTCATTGGAAGAAAGTAAAGTGTGAGAAACAAACAGCTCACACTGTAATCCTGAGCACCCCTGCCTATTCGGGTCCTAATCATCCCCTGGGGGAGAAATCATCTCTTTGCTTATTGTTATAATAACAAAGTACTCCTGAGAGAGAGAATCAAACCTCACCACATGGTCTTTCCATCCCACCCCCACCCCCACCCTGGTCACTCTGCTGTTACCACAGACTCCCATGATATTAGTTCTCTTGAATTCCTGTCATTTACTCTTCCTCTGTGTCTGCTGTTGTATAGGGGCCTAGTGTATGCTGGTTACTGCTACAGTATCACTGAAAATAATTGGGAATAGCATTGTTCTAAAAGCAAATTGAGTGGTTGGTTTAACAACCACCCTTTCCCAATTTTCTTCCTGATTAATGACACAGGCACCATGTTTATAACTTGACAAATCCTTTACTTCTTTTAAACATAAGAAAAATAGTAAAACTACAGTTTTGTTGTTATTGCTTGCAAGAAGGTAGCATTTTGGAAAGAAACATGTAGAAATTATGAAGCTGCATTGTCTGGCCATATTTGGAATTCAAGACCATCATCCTAAATTGCATCTTTATTATAGATTTTTCTGTTTCAGGCATTATGATGAATTAGTTTACTCCAAGGGACATCTGTGGTCTCATTCTGATAAAAGGCAAAGGAGTTAAATTGTGCTGTAACTACCATAGCAATAGACAATACAGTCTCAGACTCACTCTATGTCATGACAAAACTCAAGAATATCTTCCTATTTAATCTTTCTTCAGACTCTTCATGAATCTTACTCTCTTTCACCCTGGCCTTTTTCCCACCCAGATGTTGGTATTAAATTGTCTGCAGCTTGTTGAGTGGTGCTCTCCATCCATACTCAGTTTCCCATACTTTTTGTTTCTTCCCTCACACAGGTGGGCTCTCTTTCCCTCAGTCACAGAACTTATCCTGAAGCAATGCTGTTGTTTTTGTCATTTCCTGTGGATTGTGAGTTTCATGAGCACATAAGATGTGATTCCATTTTCTAATCCCATACATCAATCAGAAAACACAATCTATGATATGCATAAAGTATAATGCATAAGTACTTCATTGTGCCCCATGGTGTACATGTTCCTTGATTTCACAGTTATCATAATAAAGGGAGATGACTGAGCATCTTTCCCATCCTTCCTAATCACCAGTCTTCCATTCTATAGTTAAACAATAGCCCTTTCTGTTTACTCTTAATAGCATGATTATTTACATTTCTGTTGATATTATCGATGATGTTCCTAAACCCAGGGCGTACCATCTTTTCTGTACAGGACAATGTTACTTTTCAAAAATTTTATCTCTCTCATTAGCACATTGGGAATGGTAGCATGTTCTCTCTTTTCTCTTTGTTATTACAACTGTATATTTCTCTTTTAGGATGCTTTACATTAAAAAATTGTACATGATTCGTGCAGATTAGAAACTTATTCTCTATGAACTTATTCATGTATTCAATTTACTTCTTGTCTTCTGTTGCTCTGGAGTCAGAGTTAGAGCTGATTGTCACTAACACTGACAGCCTGTAGGAAACAAGAGAGAAGGTGGGAAGTAGGTCAAATTTAAATCATATAAAATTTATCGGTATATGGTTATTTTATGAAATGATGTAGATTTGTGTTTGTTTATCATATTGTTCACATTCACCTCATACTATCCTTGTTTGTCCCATTTTCATCCTAGCTAGTCCCATTTTCATTCATGTCATACATGATTTATTCTTTAACTTACTTGTTGTGACGGTACCACACATGGAAGTATAGATATCGTTTATATTATATATTGAATTGAATTCTTTCAGGTGTATTAATAAGAGGAGACTACATTGATCATATGGAATGCCTTTATCAATGTTTTGAAAATTGTCCATATTGATTTCCATGGAGGCTGAATTATTGTATACTCATGATAAGTGTATAGACTGGCCTATGGCCCACCTTTAATATCATTTTATTATTTGCTAGCCATATTGATTGAAGTGAGACAGAATCTCAGTGTATATTTGATTTGCATATCTGTGATAATTAATGATGAACATTTTTTTCATGTATTTATTGGCCATTGTCAATTTTTAATTTGAGAAATATCTAAGTTGCATGCATGTTTATCGATTGAATTCAACAATTTTAATAGGGTTACATATATCCTTTTAATTAAAACTCCATGGGGAAACCTGAAGATACAGAGAATGCTAGAAAATGTTCTTCTAAAAAGAGTGTCCATATATCTAGCTAATAATATCATTACAGAATAAGAACTGATTTTATGTGACAGTTAACAATTTAATTGAATTTCTTAACTAGAAATTAAGTCGGAAATTCCATCATTTTGAGGGACAACTAGGTTTTCAGGAATTATTATTCTTTTCATGGTCATGGTATAAAAGTTCTAGAGATAGATTGGAGTTGTAATTATTTCTGAGTGCATGACCTGTGGCAGGCTGCTAACCCTTATGTAATTATGTTATCTAGCTAGAAAGTGATTGAAACACTAGATCTAATTTTAGGAAAGTATTTATGTTACTTAATTCAGGTAATAATTGAAAGGGCAACTAGCACATTTCAAACATAATTCATGTTCACCATAATTTTTTTGTTTCTATTTCTATAGGAGTTCACACTTTGCTTTGCTTCCTGTGACTATAAATATAAGTAAATATTTACTGGAAGGATGAATATTGTAGTTAACTGATAAATATGCTATGAACATCATATAGTTTTGGAAGTTCATATTTTTATGTCCTATGTTAATTTACATAGCTATACTTCTACCTCATTTTGAAATTCTCTATAATTATTTATTTCTACTTTTACTGTAATCTTACTATTGAGATACCTAGTATATTATGAGAGCTCTGGATTTTCTACCAGGTAACTACCTAAATACAACTCACAGATCATATGAAGCTCAAGAAGAATGAACACCAAAGTGTGGATGCTTCAGTTCAACTTAGAAGGGGTAACAATATAATCACGGGAGGTAGAGGGAGGAAGGAACCTGGGAGGGAGAGAGGAAAGGAAGGAAAAAAAATGGGGACCAAGATCAGGTGTAGGAGGAGACAGAGAGAAGTAAAAAAGGTCAGGAAATTGAAAGGAAGTGTGTAGCAGTGGAGGATGTTGAACTGGTGGTAGCTATTAGAAAGTCTCAGATGCTAGGGAAGCAAGAGGTTCTCAGGACCCAATGGGGATGACATTAGCAGAAATACCCAAGAAAGGGGAGATAGAAACTGTAAAGACCATATCCAGTGAATAGCATGGCCCCTAGTTGAGGGATGAGGCCACCCACCCATCTCAAAAATTTTAACACAGAATGGTTCCTGTCTAAAGGAAATGCAGGGACAAATAGTGCAACAGAGACTGAAAGCAAGGCCATCTAGAAACTGTCCCACCTAGGGATCCATTCCATGTGAAGACACCAAAACTCAGACACTATTGCTGATGCCAAGAAATGCTTGCTAACAAGAGCCTGGTATAGCTGTCCCCTGAGAGGCTCTGCCTGAGCAATACTGATGTGGATGATGACAGCCAACCATCAAACTGAGCCAGTGGACCCCAGTGGAAGTTAGGGGAAGGACTAAAGGAATTAAAGGTGATTGCAACCCCATAGGGAGAACAATAATATCAAATAACCGCCCCCTGTACCCCTCCCCCAGAGCTCTCAGAGACTAAACCACCAACCAAAGAGTACACATGAAGGACCCATATAGCAGAGGATTGCTTTTCTGAAATCAGTGAGAGAAGAGGCCCTTGATACTGTGGAGGCTGAAGCCCCAGTGTATGGGGATGCTAGAGCAGTGAGGTGGGAGTGGGTGAGTGAGTGAAGGAGCACCCTTATTGAAACAGAGAGGAGGGGAATGGGATAGGGGATTTGCAGAGGGAAAACTGGGAAGGAGGACAATAATTGAAATGTAAATAAATAAATTTACCAATTAAAAAAAAAGATTATGTGTGAACTCACTCTTATGTAGACTATCTATTAAATCCCTCACCTCAGGGTTGAAAGAAATCTCCAGAAGAGGAGGACGAAAGAGTATAAGTGCCAGAGAGAGTGGAGGACACCAAAGAAACAAGGCTTTCTAAATACAGCAGGACTGACACATGGAACTATGGCAGCACGTACAGGGCCTGCACAGGTCTAAGTCAGAGGGTGTCTCATAATGTTTTGTCTGGACATTATCTTTCTTTCTTTCTTCCTTTCTTTCTTTCTTTCTTTCTTTCTTTCTTTCTTTCTTTCTTTCTTT
>NW_021620876.1:6792003-6848719 GCF_004785775.1 Grammomys surdaster
TTTCTTTCTTTCTTTCTTTCTTTCTTTCTTTCTTTCTTTCTTTCTTTTCTTACAGGCCTTTTGTATATGTAATATGGTATCTGGTAGTGTTTTGTTTATGGGATTTCTGTACATGTCTAAATGTTTGTGTGTATGCATCTATATGTATTTCTTGTGCTTTTTCCTTGGGTCTTTTTCTTCTGTGTTTTTATTTTATTCTAGTTCATTTGTTTTATTTTTATTTTTGTTCTTACTTTTTACATGACTGTTTGCATTTTAATGAAAGAAAGGGAAAATAAGTGGATTAGTATGAGTGGGTAATCAGGGACAATATGGAAAGTGTTGAGGAAGAGGAAAACAGACAAATAGTCTATTGTCAATCAAAACAAATAAACAAGGAATGTATATGGAATAAAGTATGTTATAGAATACAAAGAGCATTTTGTGTTCCTTAAGGAGAAATTTATTTTTTATATTGTCTCTAAGCTGTGTTTTTTTCTCTTCACAATAATTTTTAACTAATTTTATTTGCAGATGTTTTAAAAAGCAGGTATAAAGTAGTAAATAATAAAGTCTGTTTCATTCACATCTAGAGATCTAATTATACAAATATTGATATAGAATTAAGTTATTAAGTATAATCAAAGTTCTTACTCAACAAGTAAAAATAAATACATGTTGGTGGAATGAAACTAAACCCATTCTTTAAAAAAAAACAATAAGGCAAAACAAATAATTCTGAGAGTCCACTGCAAAAATGGATAAATGTAATCCACAATATAAATAAAAACACATGATCATCTTATTCGATACAGAAAAGAATTTTATTGCTTTAGTAGTAATAACAGCATAATATTGGCAGAAAAGTAGATAAGTTAATCAATGGAATCAAATAGAAGACCTAGACACAAATCCCCATACCTATGAAGACATGATATTTTATTTAAAAAAAAAAAATAAAGCCAGAAATACACACTGGGAAAAAGACAGCATCTTCAACAAATGGTGTTGGTTAAACTAAATGACTTCAGATAGAAGGATGCAAATACATCCAAACTCATTATTGTGTACAAAACTCATTAACAAGTGGAAGGAAGATCTCAACATAAAACAAGATACATTAGACTTGATAGAAGTGAAAGTGGGGAATAGCCTTGAACTCATTGCACAGGAAAAGACTTTCAGACAGAACATCATTAACACAGGGACTAAGACTAACACTTAATAAGTAGGAACTCATAAAAATGAAAAAAATCTCTTCATGACAAAGGACACTCTCAGTTGGAAAAAGTATAGGCTACAGTATAAAAACAACATTCCCAACTGCAAATCTGTTAGAGGTCTAATGTACAAAACCTAGACATCATGTAAACAAATAACTCAATTGGGTACAGATCTAAGCAGAGAATTTTCAAAAGAGGGGAATCAAATGCTGGAGAAATACTTAAAGAAAAGTTTAACAGCCTTAGCCCTCAGGGAAATATAAATTCAAAATCTTTGAGATTTCATCCTTCACCCCTGATAATGGCTAAGATCAGTAAAACAAGTAACAGTTTGTGGTGGAGAAAATTTGGGGTATAGGTATCACTCATCTATTGCTGATGGTAGCGCAGACACATGGAGCCACTACAGAAATCACTGTGATAGTTCCTTAGGAAAACGGTATCAATCTACCTCAAGATCCTTCTAGATCACTCTGGTGTTTATCCAAATGATGATTCCCAGACAACCTTCTCAACCGTGTTCGTTGCTACACTACATATATTAGCCAGAAACTGGAAACAACCTCATGGCCTAAACAGATAAATGGCTAGAGAAAATGTGGTACATTTACACAATGGAATATAATCCAGCCATTAAAAAATGGCAGGGTAATGGTGTGAGCTAGAAATAAATCATTCTGAGTGCCGTAACCCAGATGCAGAAAAACAAATATGGTATGCATTGTTTATGCGCAGTATGTGGATATTAGCTGTTATTTCAATAAAAATCAAGTTATAATGCAGAGTCACAGATGGTAGGTGTTAGAATAAGGGACTAGAGGAGGGGCAAGTAGAGCTTCCTAGGTAAGGGAAATAAAATAGATAGTTATTAACAGATAGTGTTGAGACCAGAGTAGAAGGATCAAGTAAGAAAAGCAAGAGAAGAGGAGAAAACGAAGAGAATAAGGGTGACACTCTAAAAACTAAAGGCCATTTGAGGGGTTGTATAGAAACCTAATACAGTAGAAGCTTCCTAAAATATATATATATATGTACATTCATGGAACACTCTATATAAAATCACTGAACAATGGGGAAAGGGAGACATAGCCCCAACATGACATTTCTTAGCACCAAATAAGGTTCAGCTAGCTGGATCGGGTTACAACTAGCTGAGTTATTAGTCAAATGAGTCCCCTGGGAACCTCCAAACAACCCAGGATGTTCCCACAATTATAGATAGCATTCAGCAAACTTATGGCAAGGCCTCATTGTTGAAAACAACAACCACACAATTCATGGAACATGGAGAAAATTCAAGCTGATGTTATATAGAAACTTAACCCCTCTGTGCTGGCATTTTTGGTGGAGCAATGTAGTCTGTATGCTACAAAAGGAAAAAATGTAGAAACCCGATCCAGCCACAAACCCTTTGATCTACAATGATGTCCTGCCTTCAAGATATGTTGCTGTAGCAGTAGCACAAAGCTTGTAGGAGTAATAAATCAATATCCAAGTCACTTAAGGGCCACTACATAAGCTGGAACATATACCTGAAACTACTGGAGTAGTAAAAAACCTGAGACTAGATACCCCAAGGGACTAGGGTAAAACCAAATACCAATCTTCTAAAACAAAATAAACAAAAAAGAAATCAAGAAAATGACTCCTAATGAACTTCTGTTTTCATAGTTCAGTGTCTTGCTCAGCTGTCATCTGAGAAGATTCCTCCGTCAGCAGATGAGAACAAATACAAACACCCATAGCCATGTATTATACAGAGAGTGAGTGACCTTGGAACACTTAGCCCTAAATGAGATCTCGCCATCAAGTCCTTCTGCTCGAGGCTCAGGGAACCCTGAAAAGGAGGTGATGGAAAGAGTAAAAGATACAGAGGGTACAGAGGACACCAAGAAAATAAAGCTTTCTGAATCAGCATGACTGAAACACTTATGAAGTCATAGAGACGGATGGAGCATGCACAGGACCTGTATGGATTTGCATCAGACAGGGTTCTAGAGCTTAAAGGAAAAGTGGACTCATCTCCTCACTCCTAATCCAGAAGCTATTCACAACAGATAACCATTTGCAAATAAAATTTAGTTTTCTCCAAGGAAGTCTTACTGGATAAACAAACTCCTCTAAGTATAGGTTGCATGTCCAACAAAAGATGAAAACAAGTGAGTTCAATAACATCTCTGGAGATCTCTTGTCTCATAAAGTGTCAGGGCTTTGCTTTTTAAATCTTATTTTTAATTTATATTTAATTATAGATATATTTTACAATGCAAGTCCTCTGGATACATATTATGGCTTCCAGTTTAGTGATTTTATGACACTCCTGAGTGTGTGAACAAGTAGGTCTCTGCATCTTTATCTGTTTCTTGTGTCTTTTCTTGGGCTCCTTTCATTCTGTAGGTTTGTTTAATTCAATCCAATTTGTTAGTTTTTGTTACATCATCATTATTACTATTATTATTACCATTATTTAATCTTTTATACAGTCTAGTCATTATCTCCCTCCTTGTCTGCCCTCCAACAGTTCCTCATCCCATTCTTTCTCCCCCATCTCCAAGAAGATGTCCTCACTCCAGCAAGCCTCCCAACTTTCTTGAGCCTCAAAACTCTCAAGGGTTAGGTATGTCCTCTCTCACTGAGGCCAGGCCAGGCAGTCCCCTGCTGTATAAGTGTCAGGGGCCTCATATCAGCTAATGTCCTTTAGAATCCCATTCGTCTTCTAATGAGATCCAGGAAAGGAGTGGATCCAGATTGGAAGGGTAATGGAGAATATCTGGGAAGAGTAGGTGAAGGAAAAACTATAATTAGTATGTTTTATGTGAGGGAGAAAAATTTTTTTAATAAAAGGAAAAAATGCAAACTGAAAAAAAAGAATAGAAAATTTATGTTGTAGGACAAAAAGTTGATATATATATATATATATGAAAAAGTATTAGTCTCTCATGTTATGCAAATTTTCTGCTTCTGCTCTCGTCAGTTTTTGTGCAGTGCTCGGTAAAGCTCTGGCTATGGGTATATATGATATTACATTCTGGGTCGTCCTCCTTGCTTGTACTTTTGCTATCATAAAATCTATATATTTCTGTGAGCCTTCTAGAGGTATTGTCTGCTCTGTCTGCTATTTGTATGGCTTTAACAGTTTTAAACATTTTACTGTTTACATAGCCTTAAATTGTTTGTTTTTCTGTACTTAATTATTTAAATTTACATTGAAGACATGTTCTCATATTTTTAACTTAATTTTTCATTCTAGAAATGCATATAAGAACTATATTATTAGATATTTATTAAATTATTGATGTTTAAATTTATGTTTATCATCTTAGGATTCAATTTCTCTGCTTCATTTTTTTAGACATTTTTTGTGCAAAAATTCTCAAGTGTGTACCCGTATGGGTGAATGTGTATGTATCATATCATGAACATGGACCTTAAAAGAGGTCAGGGACCTACTTTTAAGGGGGTTTATAATGATATTATTGTAATGATATTACTGATCATTAGAATACAATCATAATACATAGACGATGTGTAGGAAATGAAAGAATAGAAAACTTAAAAGAAATAGTGGGAAACTTACCTAAAACATATGAGAATTTAAAGAGATAACAAACAACCAATTCTAACTCTCAGAATATACTCTTTCCAAATATGTAAGACAAAAACAAATGGTTTGATACAATAAAAGGTCAGACTCTAAATATACAATTTTGAGATCTATGGTAGTTCAGAATGCAGTTTCTGTATGTTGCAAAGTAGAAGCAGGAAGATCAGGAGTTCTGGTTAAGGTTTGGATGCAGAGGTGATGTCTCAAAATTACAACAACAGCAAAACAAAATAATGAATTGAAAGACAAATAGATATAAAATACATCGACTGAAATTAGCTAAACATAAAAAATAATATGAAGACATAAAAACAAACTTTGCTGTTATGGAAGATCAGCATCATAAATATAGCAATAGTGTATAAGTATATTTTATAAATATAGTAAACTATATAAACACAGTGATTAAAATATAAACATTAGACCCCATCTTTTGTTATTTTAAATCTTAAGTTGATTATAAGGATTTTGGAGAACCAAACTAGAACACTTTGCTGGGTAAAGAAAATTTAAGAATAGAAATAAGCTGTTGCTCTTTCTCTTCTGGTCCCAGGCGCTGCGGAAGCTGCGGGTTACCGTGCAGACATGGCCAAGTCCAAGAACCACACCACACACAACCAGTCCCACAAATGGCACAGAAATGGCATCAAGAAACCTCGGTCACAAAGATGCGAGTCTCTTAAGGGGGTTGACCCCAAGTTCCTGAGGAACATGCGCTTTGCCAAGAAGCACAAGGCCTGAAGAAGATGCAGGCCAACAATGCAAAGGCAGTGAGTGCACGCGCAGAGGCCATCAAGGCCCTTGTGAAGCCTCAGGCCATCAAAACCAAGATGCCAAAGGGCCCCAGCCTCAAACTCAGCCGCCTGGCTTTCATCGCTCACCCCAAGCTTGAGAAACGGATTCGAAGCTACATGGCCAAGGGTCGTAGGCTCTGCCAACCAAAGCCCAAAGTTCAAACCAAGGCAGCGGCCAAAGCTCCAGCTAAGGCCCAGGCTGCAGCTCCAGCCCAGGCTCCCAAAGGTGCCCAGGCCCCTATGAAGGCCCCACAGAAAAGGCTCCTGCCAACGTGAAGACAGATGGACTGCCGTGAGACACCTACCTACACACTATTTGCAGATGACCACTGTCCTATGCTGTTTTTACAAATAAACTTGGGGCAAAATCTGTTAAAAAAAAAGAAGAAGAAAGAAAGAAGCTGTCAAGTTGATTTTTACATTAGAATAAATAGTAATTGGTGCTATTTGAATATATTAAAAAGCTCACATAGCTTAAAATTGTTATATAGGTGAACAGACAGAGAAATAAGCAAAGCAGAATAAAAGAAAAATAACATACTTTTAGTATTTAACTTAGACCTTTATGTATAATAAGGGAGACATTTCAAGTAAGACAAAGTGGACATTGTAGTAATTTCATTTCAGATGAAAATCTTGTGGAAAATAATGAAACTGACAGTATATTCTAAATAACCTGTGCATTTGTGAATTCATGAGCATGTGCAAACACACACACAAATACAATAAACACACACATGCACACACATGTGTTTTTGTATGTGCACATGAGACTTTGTTGTCAGATTTGTTAGGTGTTTTATTGTTTAGGGTTCTCTATAGGAACAGAACTGATAGATGGGGCTGAGAATCCAATAGCTGCTTTGACCAGGTGGCTAGATGCCACTATTGTCCCAGTCTCAGGTTTAAGACCTGGAAGATTCCTGAGGATCTACTGGTCTTCAGTACATACCAGAAGTCTGAGAAAGTTGGATTCAGGACCTTTTTTAGGAACACCTGGATGATAATATCATTAGAGAATGGCAGCAGCTGCAACAGCGGGAGCAAGACACCATCAGACAAGGTGAACCTATCAGCAAGGTGAGGAAAAGCAAGCACAAATCAAGAACTTTCCTTTCTCACACATCTTTTTATCACTTCCACCTTCAGAAGGAACTGCCTATATTTAGGAGGAGGTATACTCATTCAAATTAAACTGATCAAAAATATCCCACATGGGTGTGCCAATGTCTTGTCTGTTGATTGATTCCATACCCAGTGCAGTTGACAACCAAGATCACAGTCATCACCTCGCAGGCTCTGCTAGATGCAACATTATATCCAGCCTCCTTTGATGGATCAGACACTCTTCTGGACATTCTCACTGTATCTGTCTAATTAGTGCTTTCTAGGTAGTATCTCTCCAGTCCATGAAGAATTGAAAAAATGAAAAAAATCACATATTTATATTCATCTATCAATTTTCGTGCTACTAGAATATGCATACAAAAATATGGTAAACTTTCCATTTTTGTTTACTGTAGCTAGAGGAATTTCAGGATCACTTTTAGCTTGACTATAACTTAATGAAATTATGATTTTAATGAATATCAAGAATGTTGGTCATCTGTAATTTGTATTCAATAATAAATTATTAAAAATAGTAAATATGCCTTCAGCAAATATATATATGAGTCTAAAAATTGTGAAAACTATTACATACTATTATGTAATTTCGAAAAAAGTTAGAATAAAACTAATATACAATCCATAATTTAACTTATGAATATATGTTCAAAGGAAATAAAATTAGCTTGCAAAGAAGACATCTGTAGTACCAGACTGGCAACTCCTGTGAAATGAACTACATCTTCATTTTCCTATGTCCAGCCTCTCAAAGGAACACCTGGTCACAGCTCTAGTCACTGCCTCTAGTCACTATTCAAAATCAGTTTTAGAAGTCTTTAGAAGACTCTGAAGACAGGAAAGTTACAGTGACACTTGATTCTGGAAGCATGTCTTTAGATTTTTTGACTTGGAGGCAATAGCTTCAACACAATTTCTTTCTCCATAGCAATAAGAAACTGTTCCAAGTATAATCCACTACCTTTGAAAGTTTGTCATTATTCTATCTAAACTTAATAACAAACCGAGATAGAGACTGACAGTCAAGTGACTGAATGTACCCACTTTGTTTTAAAGAAGATAGAAAAGACTCCTCCCAAAACATGTTACCTATTTCATCTCGATCTGTAATTAAATATAGGGTCCTCTTGAAGCTCCAAAAACTTTTTATAAGGAAAAATGATTTCATTATGTTTAACAAACTATGAGTTCAGACACAGAATATGTATTACTCTACAGGAGTAAAAACCAAAAAGAAACTGCAGAAAGAATGTTTTTAAAATAAAAGAAAATATTATTTCTATTAACTTTGAAAATAATCTTAGGTTCGCTTCCTCAAAAGAAGTAACTGTCTGTCTCCAGGTGAATTTTCAATACTTTCATTCTTTAATTCCTGTGACTCGTGCTAAAGAAGACACTGAAAGGAAAATATGCTTGATTAAAATATTGCCTATGGGAGGAAATTTTAATTTTTTAACATTTTTATTTCTGATACTCAGAGATAATTATATTTTATAAGATTTATAAGATGTTCAGATCAAAACTGGAGCCTGAAAAAAAGTTATTCATGGTATAGTGAAAGTCAGTGCCTGTTAAAACAAATGGAAACTTCTCCTAAGGGATACAGCATTTGTGTATCCATCTGATAGTGAACTCCTACACACATAGCTACAAATTTGTGTAAAAACGTACATAATATTGTACAGGCACACTTCTATTGTTATTATGACCAAATACCTAACAAGAAGTAAATTTGGGGATGGTGGGTCTATTTTCACTTATCATTCAAGGGGATAGGTCCCATCATTGTGGAGGAGACACGGCAGCACAAGAATGAAGTGGATAGTCATATTGTATCTGTAGCTAGGAAACAGTGAGGGATGTAGCAGTGAGCAGACTAAGAAAACTTAGAGACACATCCCTTCCTGCCTGCTCCCACCTCAATATCATTCAGCAGAGGATGATAAAGTGCTCAAAGACATGAGCTTATTGGGGAGCTCTTCATTTCAAATAATGAAGACTGAACAGGTATTACAATAAAATCCAAATGGTCATGTCATTAAGAAAATATTGTTAAAATAGATGCTGCTTCAGTAAGTGCAGAATATTTAGTAAAATGGAGGAATCGAGGCAGAGATTGTGATTCACCAATGTAAACTCCTCAAACGTGTGGGTGCTAGGAAAATTACTGGTGACATATATAAGATTAACAAAATCCTATTCCACACAAAGCCTCTAAAGCTGCTAGTGCCACTGAAATAACAGATACAAGTTGGAAGTTGGGAAAATAAATAAATCAAGGCCTAACCAATGTCAACTACAAAGGAATCTTTTTTTTTGTTCTTGCAGAAAGTAATTATCCAGCTGGATATGAGGCAGGACACAAGAGATAGTGGGCAGTCCTTACCTCATTTCAAAAGTCTTTGGGATTTTGAATGAACACAAATGGTCACAAAGAAGCTTACTAGAAATGTTTAGCTGTTCCCTCCCTTCACTCATGCTATGGAATATTGAATGAGAACCAAGGACTAAAAATTCTGTTAACACCAGGAGGATAATGATAACACCTGTAAAAATCATTTATTTCAATTAAATGACTAATTTTTAAAATACTAACAGTACTTGATAGAAATAAACTAGAAATAAACTGTGAAACTACTTTAAGTGAATATTAGCCGTTACATACAGGATATTCATGATAGACTCCACAGACCCAAAGAAGCTAAACAAGAAGGAAGGCCCAAGCAAGGATGCTTTGACCTCAACTAGAAGAATCTCAACTAAAATAGTCACAGGAGCCAGAGGAAGAGAGAAAACTGGAAGAAGAAGAGGAAGGAGAGGAGAATCAGGGCAGGGGAGTCAGTATCAGGTGTGGGAAGAGACAGGAGAGAGAGCGAGGAGGCCAGGCAAATTCATGGAAATCTGCGGTTGCTGGAGGTAGTTTGGGGAATCTCTAGAAAGTCGCAGAGACCTGAGATGGGGAAGGCTCCCAAGACTTAATGCAGGTGACCTTAGCCTAGATGTCTAATAATGAGGATATGGAACCTGAAGAAGCCACATTCTGTAGCCAGGCAGGACCCCCAGTGGAGGGATAAGGACACCAATGCACCCACAGAATTTTCAACCCCAAATTTGTTCTGTCTAAAAGCAACACAGAGACAAAGATGGAGCAGAGTCTGAGGAAATCTCCAACCAATAACCAGATCAACTTGAGACTCATCATTGGCAAGCACCAATCCTTGACAGTATTAATCATACTGTTATGCTTGCAGACAAGAGCCTGGCATAACTGTCCTCTGAGAGGCTCTACCCAGCAGCTGACTGAAACAGATGCAGACACCCACAGCCAAACATTGGACAGAGCTCTGGAGTCTTATGGAAGATTTTGGGGAAGGAATGAAAGCTCAGAAGGGGATAGGAACCCCATAGCAAGACCAGCAAAGTCAACGAACCTGGACTTAGTGACTCTCCAAGACTGAATCACCACAAGGAGCATACACTGGCTACATAACAGATGTGCATCTCAGTCTCCCAACAACAGGGCTGCTTTGTCTGGCCTCAGTGGAAAGAGGACACAAATATTTGCAAATATTTGATGAGTCAGAGTGGAGGGATATTGGTGGAGGGGCACCCTCTCAGAGAAGAAGGGAGAGGGGGAGGGAGAAGGGAGGAGAGCGGCTGTGTTTGAGATATAAACAATTTAATAAATTATAAAAAAGAATTCTGGCAGAGGAATTTAGTATTTTAAGGATAAAGTGGATATCATCTATAATGACTCAATATTACGTTTGCCATTAGTCATGGCTTCCTTATGTTGGATTAATTTGCATATGCATATTTGATGGCTCATGATGGATGTCAGGTTGTAAAACAGGATTGAAACAAAATCCATAACATATATATATATATATATATATATATATATATATATATATATATATCTCCCTGCATCCTTCCTTCCTTCCTTCCTTCCTTCTTCCTTCCTTCCTTCCTTCCATCCTTTCTTTCTTTTCTTTTCTTTCTTCCTTTCTTTCTTTCTTTCTTTCTTTCTTTCTTTCTTTCTTTCTTTCTTTTTTGTCAAATGTGTCAGCCTTAAAACTTACCAGAGGAAATATTAGTCCCCCTCCCCAGGCCCAAGGCTAAGTGTGGAACACTATTCAGGAGAGAGCAGAACTTCAGAACAGGAACCAAATTATTACTTGTTTGTCCAACAAAGCCAGAAAACTTTCAGAAGTTCACTAGGCAATAACACTGGGAAGCATTGGAAAGGCAAAAATACCTTTGAGCATTTTCACATGTGACTGTGTAGTAATTTTATATATTCATTTAGTCTTCTCAATAACAGGATGAATATTATAAGTATCATTTAATATATGGTATGGGGAAGGGACACGAATATGTAGGAATCCAGGCAACTAATACTCTTTTTCTTCCTATATTGCTTTTCTACTAAAACATTAAAAAGACAAAATGACAACATGGAAGCGGAAGGTAGAAACAAAGTCCAAACCCTAGTACAGGAGCTATTGATAGTTGATAGTTTCTGGGAGAAAGAGAGCCAGTTGTCTTTAAGATGATGGCTGCTGGTAAGTTGACCGTGCTCCAGTAGAAATGCCACAAATCCTGTAATTGAGACAGCACAAATGGTATATAGATGAATTAAAGAATAAAACAAAACCAAAGACTCTACAAGGTGTGATGGGTAGGAAATAAAATGTGAATATGGGAGAAGTAAATGTGATCAAAACACACTGTGTGTCATTTCTGAAATAGTCTTCCCTAAGAAGTATGCACAAAGAATTGGTCCTGAAAGCATACATACAGAAAGTATTATCTGGACTGAAAAGGTTGTATTTGTGTGTGTGTGTGTGTGTGTGTGTGTGTGTGTGTGTGTGTGTGTGTATCTGACAAATTTTAAAAGGCCATGTATCTGAATCTAGCTCAAATTTTGTCGTGAGATTTTTTAGTCTGGATGGTAGATAAAAACATTCAATACTGAAAGTTTAAATTTAATGTGAAACTCTACAATTTACTTCTGGAATGCCTATTCTAATGGAATAAAAATTCATTGAATTTTATAGACTTGGGATTTGATTAATTTTGTTGTGTGTTTATTTATTAAATACGTATTACAATTTAACATATATTACAATAAGGCTTATAAAATTAAAAAAAAATAAAAGGCTGCTGTTCTCTGACAGAGGTCTTTAGTTTGGCTTTCTAGCAAATACTTTGGAAAACTCACAACTACTTTTAATTCATGTTCCAGGAGATCTGAAGCTCTCATGCTTCATTGGGCAGTAACACAAACACAGGTACATACATACATACATACATACATACATACACACACACAAATCTTCAAAATATGTAAGCATAGAGTATGTTGCATTATGCCAATCATTTGTTTTTCCTTCTTTACATTTTCCTTCTCACTTAAAATTTCTTTGAAAAGGCCTCCTCACTCCAACTTAATTTTACAATGCCATTTGCCATAATTAGAATTCAGCTACTAATGGATAAACAAATTGTGATATGTGATGACAATGTAATATTTCTGAGCCTTTCAAGAGAACCCCATTTAATGGCATTAGACAACAAGAGGAAGCCTTGAACAGTTTACAGTAAATAAAATAAGTGAGTTGGAGAAAATTAAATGTGGTGGTTCAACATATATGAAGTGTTTTAAATCACCAGATCCATAAGCACAACACAAAATTGTGTTTCCAATTTTGTGAGCGAGTGAGTAGCAGGGAATTTTAATCAGCAGACAAACCAGATGGCTAAATAGTGAAAGATACTTGCTGCTAAGACTGACAACTTGAGTTCAATCCCTAGGAGCCACATGACCTAAGGAGAGAACCAACACAGGTTGTCCTCCAACCTCTGTATTATCACCACATCATGTAGTGTGCCCACTGTAAAAACAAATAAGTAAAATACTCTAGTTCATCCAAACATGGAATTCTAGGAAGCAGCTGTATAACAGTGAACCTCCACCAGCAACAATCATATAGCCCTTATGCTGTGTTTCCATCACAATTAATTTTTTCAAGTTGCCTTAACTCCTCAATATATGTATTCATCATTCCTCACAACTGAGTTAGCTACACAATACATAATAACAATTGTAATTTTAATACTTTGTATAAATTGGTTATCATGGAATATCTCATCTCATTCCTGTTAGAAACCTTATACTAAGTAATCCTTCCATATTTAATGTCACAGAAAGTTTGTCCAGTATAATAGTCTTGTTTCAGTTCAAGTGATAGTTTTTATCCTACTTTTCAACTGCAGGATTGACATATAGCTGAAAGCAGTTTCTGTCACTCATGAAAAGGAAATAAGAATAATTTTCACTTACCAAAAAGTAATTTAAACTGAATGGAGAGGAAGGGTAGATATAACCTGTGGCATACATGGAATGTTCTTCCTGAAAGAGAGGGCAGGTGGAAGATTAGTGTCAACTGAAAAGACTGTTCTTTAGTGGAACAAGGGGATGGTCTTACCCTCTAACTGGTTCAATGCAATTTTAGGTCTTAGTTTTTTTCGTCTAGTAAAAGAACTATAGAAAATAGAGTTAATTCAATTCAGGGGAAAATAAATATAGGCTATGAAGAGTATTATGTAAATGATAACTCTTAATTGTGGACATTACTTAATAACAAAATTAACTAGTGTTTGATGTTAACAGACTATTTTCTATACACTTCTGTTTAGGACAGAGAAAAAGGGTATTTGACACTTAGAACTGGATAGGTGTGGTGAACAACATTAATATACACTGCAGTTTTAAAAGGATATTTGGCCATGTCACAATTGCATAAAAAGTTCTGATAAGGTATCTTGTGAGGTTCAAATGCTGAGGTAATGAAATACCACTTCCGTCAAGGTGAAGAAAGAATCATTAAAATGTGCCAGTCTTTCTCAGAAGGGGAAATAAAACAGATATCAGAAGTGGATGGAAGAAAGGAACTAGGATCAGGTATAGAAAGAGAGAACAAAACCTATGGTATGGGGGTGAGGGGCATCTCTAGGATGTTTCACTGACCTGGGATATTGGAGTGACTTTAGCTGAGATTCCTAGCAGTGGGGGATAGAGATCCTGAAGTGGCCACTTCCTGTGGCCAGGCAGGACTCCCAGTAGAGAGATAAGAACAAAAACCTTCACACAAAACCTTCCACCAAAAATGTGTCCAGCCTACAAGATGTGCAGAAACAAAGACAGAGGCAAAACAGAGGGAATGGCCAACCAATAACTGGCCAAAATTGAGACCCATTCCATGGGCAAGAATCAATCTCTGATATTATTATTGATACTATCATGTTTGTAGACAGGAACCTAGCACAACTGTTCTCTAAGAACCAGCCAACAGCCAGTGAAAACAAATGCAGAGACCCACAGACAAGCATCAGATGGAGTTTGGGGAGTCCTATGGAAGAGTTGAAGGAAGAATTGAGGAATCCAAAGAGGACAAGTATTCCACAGGAATATCAACAGAGTCAACTGATCTGCACCCTTGGGGCTCCCATAGACTGAACAACCAACCAAAGAGCCAACATGAGCTGGACCTAGCCTCCCCACCCCCAACATACATAGCAGATATGCAATTTAGTCTTCACAAGGGACCCCCAACAACTGGAGCAAAGATTATTTCTGAATCTGTTGCCTGCCTGTGGATCCCATTCCCCTAACTGGGCCACCTTGTCTGTCCTCAATGGGAGAGGTTGCACCTAGTTCTGCAGTGACTTGATGTGCCTGTGAGCAGGAGTGTGATATACAGGAGGAGGTCCTCCTTCTCAGAGGAGAATGGGAGTAGGAAACAGGGGGAGAATCTGTGTGAGGGGTACTGGGAGGACAGGGATAACTCATATTGGGATATAAAGTGAGTTAAAAATTGCATTAAAAATAAATAAAAGTTAAAAAAAACAAAAACGAATGGAACAAATCAAAGTGTCCTGAGAACTGAAAGTAGATGATACTTCTGAAAATGCCCATTTCAGATTCATAAAAATGTCTGACAAAAATAGGATGCAGTGATATGAACCCTCACATATTAGGATAGGTATTAATAAAGGTCTGTGTCTGAACTGTATACTTCTAGGCCTGAGACATTTTATCAAAGAATAAAATAAAGAACATGTATATCACAAAGTAAGCAAAGGAACTTTATTTAAAGCAAAGCAGTAGAAAGCATCAGAAAACTTAGTGCTGGCAGGGTTTGAATGGGTCTAAGACCATTTACTGGAGCTTACTCATCCCTGAAGAAAATTGGCTTTCATTCATCCGGCAACCATAAATCATCAATGTACACTCAGCTAGGAATGGGACTTAGTGTTTATGAACAGTGTACATGAAAATGGGGGCAAAAGTGGTGAGTGGAAAAGGGAAAATTGCAGAAGGTAGGTAGAGATAGATAAGGAATTGAGTTAAAATGGGTTGTATGCTTTAGGAATTTCTCAAACAATAAAAAGAAATTTAAAAAGAATTTCAAATTTCCTGATAAAGTAAATTTAAATTTACTTAATTCTTCTTTTTTATTGGATATTTTCTTTATTTACATTTCAAATGATATCCCCAGCAGTTTCCCTCTACCCCGAAAACCCTTTTCTCTTTTCCCTCCCCCTGCTTCTGTGAGGGTGTTCCCCCACCTACCCACCTCCCTGCCCTAGCATTCCCCTACACTGGGGTATCCTGCCTTCACAGAATCAAGGGCCTCTTCTCTCATTGATGCTCAACAAGGCCATTCTCTGCTAAAATGCAGCTGGAGCCATGGGTCCCTCCATGTGTACTCTTTAGTAGGTTTGGTCCCAGGGAGCTCTGCAGGGGAGGGAGGGTGTTCTGGTTGGTTGATATTGTTCTTCCTATGGGGTTGCAAACTCATTCAGCTCCTTCAGTCCATTCTCTGACTCCTCCATTGGGTACCCTGTGCTCAGTTCATTGGTTGGCTTCGAGCATCTGCCTCTGTATATGTCAGGCTCTGGCAAAGCCTCTCAGGAGACAACTATATCAGGCTCTTGTCAACATGCACTTCTTGGCATCCACAATAGTGTCCGTGTTTGGTGACTGTATATAGGATGGATCTCCAGGCAGTCTCTGTATGGTTTTTCCTTCAGTCTATGCTCCACACTCTGTCTTTGTATATCTTCATATTTCCTCCTGTGAGTATTTTGTTACTCCTAAGAAGGACCAAAGCACCCACAAGTTGGTCTTTCTTTTTCATGAGCTTCATGTGGTCTGTGAGTTGTATCTTGGGTATTGTTAGCTCTTGGACTAATATCAACTTATCAGTGAGTGCATATCATGTGTTTTCATTTGTGATTGGGTTTTCTCACTCAGGATGATATTTTCAAGGTCCATCCATTTGCCTTAGAATTTCATGAATTCATTGTTTTTAATAGCTGAGTAGTACTTCATTGTGTAACTGTACCACATTTTCTGTATCCATTCCTCTGTTGAAGGACATCTGGGTGCTTTCCAGCTTCTGGCTATTATAAATAAGGATGCTATGAACATAGTGGAGCATGTGTCCTTGTTATATGTTGAAACATGTTTTCAGTATATGCCCAAGAGTGGTATAGCTGGGTCCTCCGGTAGTAGTATGTCCAATTTTTTTGAGAAACTGCCAGACTGATTTTGAGGGTGGTTGTACCATCTTACAATCCCGCCAACAATGAAGGAGTGTTCCTCTTTCTCCACATCCTGCAGCATATGCTGTCACCTCAGTGTTTGATCTTAGCCATTCATTACTTAATTCTTATTGACAGAATAATGCATGGAAAAAAATTTAGCATAGAAGTTTACAATTCAAGATCGTTTTATTTTGTTACATATCAATAGAGATATGTCACCTAGGATTTTCTTCTCAAGTAAAAACATTGATTTTATACATTATGGTATATATTGGGACTTCTTTTATGGGGATAAATGTTATAGCATTAAATGGCTATACAAATAACACCATTAAACATGACACATTTTATCATTTAACATTTGGGTAGCTAGAGAAATAACTCGGCCAATAAAAAAGCACACTCTGATCCTGCAGAGGACCCAGCCCAATTCCTAGCATCAAGATGACAACTTACAAATCTCTTTTAACTCTAATCACAGAGGGTTTGAATTCTTCTCTGAATTCCATGGGCAACAGTCACACACATAGTACACATAACATAAATACAGGCAAAACATTTATAAACATACAATAAAAATAAACTAAAAATATTTAACAGTGTTATTAATACTCTGGTAGTCTGTGTTAAAGTGAATAGAATTTCTAAAGCTACATAGAAATGATGGCATTTGATTGACCTAAATGTGTTATTTTCATTTCCTGGTTGACTTAAGATTCCATAAATTTCCAGTTTTAAAAATCATATTTAAGAAATTATAATTGTATTCATTTAATTTTTATCTAAGATATTTTATTGTATTTACTTTGCAAAATAAATATGTCAAGAGGAAAATACAAAAGACCAGAACACATTGCAAGGGGAGTAGTCAGCCACATTAATAAAGATATTTAAGGTCCTTATGTTTGTTTGAGGTTTTATTTTATGGTTTTTCAAGAGAAGGAGTTTGGATATAGAGGTATAATTTGGGTAGTTCTGTATTTCACTCTACAGACGTGGATTATGCAAACTCTTGCTTTCTAGGCATGTTCTGTCCTATAGAGCAACTTATTTAATTATTAATTATATGTATCCCAATTATGCATGTGCATAAGATGGTAAAAAGGAGGTTGCTCCTGAAACTTCACATGTCAACATAGATTTGCATTTGTATGTTAATCCAAAGCCAATCTAGATGTGATTGATGTACAGTATACAGTCCCCAGATTTCAGAGGAACACTTCTTTGTTCCAGGGTGAGCTTGCATAGGAACAGGACATTAGCAAAGTGAAAGGAAGAGGGGAAAAATCAGCCATCTGAAATAATATAGAGAGACCCAAAAGTCCTGGTGTTAATTGCAATAAACCACATATGGAAGACAAATCCTGCAAGATCTCATTACAGGAAAAATCAGAAATACACAAAGTTACCTAAACAGGAAGTATAGAGGTGTTGTCAAGGAAGTGAGTGATATAAACCTTTGTTTTCTCATACAATTTTTTCTATACATCTGCTCATCACAGTATCTTAAGCTAGTTACATTGCTTTGTAACCTTAAATTTTATTACAAAATTAAATTATTGTATATAGAAATAATACTAAGTAGATTATGGCATGAAATTTTTAATATGAAAGTATGATATTGTTTGAGGTTGACAAGAAACATTTGAGGCTTAAGTATAAGTAAAGTATTCTTAGCTAAATAATTAAAAGATTTATTGCAGGATAAATAAAATTGGTTTGATCTTATTATTGAAGTTTTCCTTATATAAAAGCTCAGGTTTTCCTTAAGATTTCAGTAATTCATGTTTCTTATATTTACTTGTATTTTAAAATCTTACTATCAGTATTAAAATATATATTTATACATTATGTATATGTGTGTGAGAGAGAGACATAGAGATAGGAGGATCCGGAAAGAAGAAAAAGGGGAGTGGGAAGGGCTTGAAGACACCTTAATCCCAAACCAAACATGCATATAGGAGGTGGAACAGAGGCAGGGACATTCCTGTGAGTTTAAGTGTAAATGTAACTTTATTTCCTATATGTAATTGTCATTATGGAGGCTTGCTACTGTCTAACTCACCTATTTATTTCTGTCTTAACTCTAACTGGCTGGTTAAACTTAGGTGTTCTGGCTCAAACTCTTCTCCAAGCTGACTGATTCGAACTGAGTTGTCTTAGTTGCTACTGAATTGCTCTGCTTGACCCAAAACAAACTCTGGCATTCTGATCTAATCTGACTCCTTCTCATTCTCTGACTCAGTCTATCTTTATCTGTTTCTAGTTTGTTCTCTCTAAACCTGTCTCCATAAAACTGTCCCAGTAAGACACTCTTAGTTAAAAAACAACGCAACAACAACAACAACAAAAGCAACAAACAGAAATAAAAACATCAAAACCAAACAACAACAACAAAATATTCCTGTTCTTATGATAGTTGGGTGTATCCTATCTCTGACTCATTCTGGCAAACCTTTCTCTGATTCCTCACTTTGTCTGCCCCTCAATTAAATGTCCCTTTCAAAGATGACTGCTTTCTTTTATAAACTAACCTTACCTTCACTGTTTGTGATTAAAGGTGTGTACTAAGAGTATGTTTGTATTCCAGCCAATTATACTATAATCCAAAGCATGTCTGAATTCCAGCCAGATCACATAGATCTAGAAAGTCTTTCGATGTGTTCTCTTGCCAGAGCACCCATGTTGCTGGTTTAAAATCCCACTACATCTTAGTCCAGCTTGGTCTACACAGCTATATTTCTAGACCATCAGGGCTACATAGTGAGACACTGTCATGAAAAATAGAAAGAAAGAAAGAAAGAAAGAAAGAAAGAAAGAAAGAAAGAAAGAGAGAAGGAAAGAAGGAGGGAGGGAGGGAGGGAGGGAGGGAGGGAGGGAGGGAGGGAAGAAGGAAGGAAGGGAGGAAAGAAAGAAGGAAGGAAGGAAAGAAGGAAGAAAAGACAGAAAGACCATATCCACTAATTTCTGACCAGCTACAGAAGTATTACTGCATTAAAGATTACCAGTAAAATTATTCAGACATTTCAGTAGTATTTTCAATAACATACTGATTTCAATTTGACATACAATTTATTGCCAAGAACCAATACATAATAATGAGCTTTAAGCTGCCAATAATTATTGAATAAGTTCTATAATGTAACTTACTGTTTAGCCAATTCATTTGCAAGGTGATTTCAATATAACTCCCAGAAAAATTTGATATGGCCTTTACTTCTATTATCCTTTCCTATATGTACATAGTACAAACACATAACATTCAAATGGAAACTTAAACACCCTATTGGTACACTCACTACAGTCCAGATTATATGATGAATCCTATGTGTATTTAGTCTCATTTCCTCTTCATAATAATATATCATGTATATTATTTACTTCACCTTATATAGAGAACATTTAATATCATAAATAGAAATAATAATATTTTAATTCAGAAAAACTTAAAACACTGGGTATATTTAAATTCTTATAAACTTTTACAATGCATAAAAACATCTTCCAATGTGTGGCTTATCATTTAAATTTTTTAATATAGAACTTCTCAGTTTTACCTTGGGGTGCCATGTAATCTTTGCATTTTCCTTCACAAGAAAAAGTGGAGATTTCCCTCAGGAATGTAAGGGTAACTAGAAGAAAATGTATAGTGTATGAAAATATACATATATATGAGTAATCGTGGATTTTATTCAAGTAACATGTGACCCTAGAAATACTAGGTGGTCTAAAGATACACATAGAACACAAGGAGAAATAGTCTCATGACAGCGGGTTGAGTCTAAAATAGGGAAAATAACCCAGTATTTTTTTTCCTAACACTAGTATACTTAAAAACTTGTCCTTGAATTTTCAGATACATTGATGTTTATTCGTCAGTGAGGTCATTTAAGGACTACTTATCTATGCATTATCTTAGACCATTGTGCTGTTTAGGTAGTACCACCATATATTGAAGAATCTACTGTTATAAATCACATTCATGGGGCTATCAGACTGTTGTTATTGACTTCCTTACTCCTTCCATGGAGTAGAGGGATAAAAAGGAATCTTTGAGGATAATTAACAATGTTTTACTGTACTCAATGTGGTATATATAGCATGAGTTGTATATGTAATAAGAAGACTGTGCTTGAGGGTTCGATGAGGAATTAAAAATCTTATACAAAAAAAATCAGGATTGCTATTTTAGAGCAAAACTGGTCATTTAATCAAACTTCCAAAAGAAGAAAATCTCTTTTTTAGTCATTCTAAAGTCAGTGACTTTATTCAGTCATGCTTCAAAACTAGTGGACAAAAAACATCGTTAGCAAAGACTATGAATAGAAAGGATTCATTTACTCTCTGCTTTATTTATCCAATGATAGAACATCTGTGAGATATGGAGCATTACGTTAGGCATTGAGCATGTGACTGTGAACATGAATGTCAGACACTAAACAAATCCAAAGGTACTACACAAATAAATTTCCTTAATTTGTCACTGAGAAGAAAAATAGTATAATAATAGTGTAATAAAAGGCCTGCTAAATAATGCATTTTTAACCATCTTTTTTTTTTTTTGAGGAGGAAAGGGTTTATTCAGCTTACACTTCCACATTGCTGTTCATCACCAAAGGACTGGAACTCACACAGGTCAGGAAGCAGGAGCTGATGCAGAGGCCATGGAGGAATGTTACTTACTGGCTTGCTTCCCCTGTCTTGGTCAGCTTACTTTCTTATAGAACCTAAGACCACCAGCCCAGGAATGGCACCACCCCAGTGTGCCCTCCCACCCTTGGTCACTAATTGAGAAAATGACTTACAGTTGGATCTCATGGAGGTGTTTCCTCAAGGGAGGCTCCTTTCTCTGTGATTACTTACAGCTTGTGTCAAGTTGACACACAAAACCAGCCAGTACAGTGTTCAAACTATATCATGTCTGGAAGAATGTTCATCTTTATAGTATTGAATCTTTCAAACAATGATTCTGATCTATCTCTTTATTTTGGTATTCATTGATTCAGTAGTTTTGTGTTTTGCTGTGTTGGGGATTCAACCCAGGGCTTCATTTCATGCTGTGCAAGCTTCCACTGAGTTACAGCCCCAGCCTTAGAATGGGCTTAGAAAAATAAAAACAATTGGTCTTACATCTTGAACCACAATTAAAACATACCTATTAATTTATGTGATATTTTTCTTTCAGATTTTTTTTGAAATTTTATGTGAATGTTTATGTCACTGCATATTAAATTTGATTCATCCTTTTGTACCTGTATTTAGTTCTTCTTTTATTTAATTGCTCTGGGTAAGACTCACAGAGTTGAATTGTAGATATGAGAGTGGACACTGTTGCTTGACAGGGTCAGTTTTGCTGATCATCTTAATGAATTTCTGATTGTGTGTGTGTGTGTGTGTGTGTGTGTGTGTAAGACAGAGAGTAAGAGAGAGCTGTTGTTATGGAACAAATCATTAACATTCTTGATCACTCACCTGTGACTCATCCCTGCTTGTCTATGCATGTACTTAATTCTGGGTCTCAAGGCTTCAATCAGTAACAAACATCTCTTACCATGCAAGGATACAACATCTCTAACATCTGGCACTTGAAAAGAAAACACAGAATAAAATCTCGCTGTCTTTCGACTGTTACTACTGGGATGTTTCTGTGATATTCCTCTTGTTATTTACCTGTGAATGATTGCATATCTCTATTAGAATTCCCAACTTAATATCCTTCCTGGAAGTGATATTTCTACCTTGACATGTGATCATTGAAACATCATGTAGATTAACGATGTATAACTGCTAGTTGTACTGCATTAGTGGATTAACCACAAGCTTCTTTTTTTTCTGCTTCCTTTTTTTAATAATTTATTTTTTCTCGAATCATAATTCATTCACACAGGGGTTATGAACACAGAAAGGCAGGATGTGGGGAAGGGAATGACACTGGAGTGTGGGTGATCAGGAGGAATACAGATATCATCAGAACCGGGTATTGGCTGGGTGAAGGTTCAGGGGACAAGTCACTATGACTCTGCCTATGACTCATTTGTCCTTATCTAAGTTGGTATTGTCTGCCCAGGCTACCTATTTACAAGGTCTATGACTACTCAGGCTTGTAAATTTCCACAAAAGCTGCCTGTTGACATTAGCTTATAGCCATCTGTTTCAATGTTTTTCCACTGAGACTCAAGACTTGGTGTTAGTATACATGTATGACAGGCCTATTGCTGACTTTAGGCCTATGGCTGATTTTAGTCCTTCAGAGTGTAAGCAGGGCTGCCCCTGACATCTCCTCCCTTCTCTAAGTGTAGAAGGGCTGTGGCAATTCTAATCTTGTGAAGGCAGGGATAGAGGCCTGACCTCCAGTATTTGAAGGGGACCTTGTAATGGCTCCAGTCCCCCTGTTGTTGTCCAGTGAGGCATGAGGGCCATACCCATCCCAATGTCTTTTTCCTGGAGAGGGAATACTTTTGACATCAACCCCTATGCAGTCAGGCTTGTCCCTCAGGGAACCCAGAGAGATATTTTTATCTTTTATTTATATTCCCTTGCAGTGCGTAGCCTCGCAGCCTAAGCAAGAATTCAGATTGCCTGTTAGAGGGGGTTCTGGGTGGTCCCTCTCTGCTTGGCCTAGGGGCAGAAGTACTCCCTTTTAGGTTGGGTGGAGATGGGTTTTTGAGACACCGTGTATAAAGTAACAACCTCATCTTGAGTCTCACGGTCCTCCATAGCTAACTTATGATAATGTATCTGAGTAGGTTTTGCTACCAAATTATTTATCTGTTGTATCACAGAGTTAGTCTGCCTATTTGAGAGCCAGGGACCAGCAGAAAAAAGCAAAAAGAACCCAAATAATGGTCCCAAGATGGGAGGAAATAGGGTTGACAACCTTGGAGAGGCTAAACACCAATTCTTGTACCAGCCTTCATCTGTCTCTCTCTCTGATTTTTCTTAGGACCTTCACTACCTGTTTCATGCTCTCTTTAACCCTCCTTGTCTTGTCTATGTAAAGGCAACCTTCTTCTTTAAGAGCTGTACACAGTCAAGGGCTGTACACAGCCTTTTCTATTGTAATAGAGTAAATCAAGTCCAATAAGGACCTTTGCGATTTTAGGATGTCTCTTCAGACAGCGAAACGAGGGATTTCTTCAGATTAGTGATGTCAATCTCTAGCTGTTTGATGTTCTTGTCAGTGGCCCTTCAAAGGTCTGAGTAGTGTAAGTTCAGAGGCCAGCATCTGGATTATAACTTCCTACAGCAACCACAAGCTTCTACCAATATGCTCAGTTCACCCTAAGAACATCCTGAAGTGGAGTTCTGTGGTTGATCATCGCATAAGTTGGCCATTCGTTTTTGAGATGTAGTCTTGTTCTGCAGTTCATTTGAGCCTCACATTCTTCTTGCCTCTTCCTTTTATATTATTTGATTTCAGGGATATATCATGTTGCTATACACCAACCTTTCTCCTTCCTTCTAACATCACAATATTGAGAACAATGAGTGACATAATTTGTATATTGAATATAATTGTGGGTATTATATAGAAATTTATAAATACATATGAGATGCTTTAAAATGCTGAAGGAAGGGGAGAGTGAAATGGGTTATCAGTTTAAAATATTGGCTTCTTTTCTAGAGGACCCGGACTTGATTCCCACCATCTGCATGATAGCTCACAACTGTCTTTAACTCCACTTACAAAGAAAAAATGCCTTCTTCTGGCCTATGTGTACACCAGGTATGCATGTGGTATACAGACACGCTTGCAAGTAAAACAAACATACAACAAAATAAAAATGAAAACCTTTGAACAATACTCATGGCTTGAGAATTAGCACAATATAAATGAATAATAAACAGAATTGATAGAAAATAATAGGTCAGCTGTGGGGAAGGTAGACATCTATAACTTTAGCTGACAAGAGGCAAAGAAGGATCGGAGAGATTTCAGAGTCAGCTTGGGACGCTTAGCAAGGCCTGATCAATAACAAAGCAATGTACTAGCAGAATCCTACTATCCATAAAATGTAGCAATGAACACCATTACAAACACCTTGAGATTTGGGAGGGCAAGTATCACATGACACAGGGTATTTGTTTTCCTTAATAAACAGAATACCATCCTCTTACTGTTTTAAAACATTCCTTATGTAGAATAAAATGTTCAAATATAAAACAAAAGCATGTAAGAAGAAGCAGATTTTTCCATTGGGAAAACCACATTTTGCTTTCAGTTTCCATCATCCTGTCTTCCATGAAACATTTTAGGATTTCCCCAAGGAGTGGAGATTTTGCAGTTTTGAGCATCTGTTCATTTGCTGAGCGTTGCACCTCTTGGTTTTATTAGGAAGCATTTAGGGATATTTACCTGGCGATAGTCACTAGGCAAACACTGGCAGAATATTTAGTGTTATCAGAGGACATGTTCCTGTAAGCTCCGAAGCTGTTGTGCACCATATCACCCAACATACAACCTTCTAGAAATCACACATGCACATGCTTGCTAGTTACTGATACAATTAAATCTGCCACAGCATATGTCTCGAGGGAAGATGCTAGAAAAACAAGGACATAGTTCTTCTTGGACACTGTAGCACAAAGAGAACTTGCCACTCTCTAATTGATCAGCATTTATGGGCTTGTTCCTATGGTGATAGAGATGAAGAAGACCCTACTTTTTCCACAGCTGCTATTATAAAACTGTGTGCTTTCTTTGTAAAGGTCAAACATCATCATAAGTAAACCAGCTCTGGTTGGATATACTAGTTTTAGACTAGTGATTTTTATGCATTTTTTATCGTGATCTGAACCTTCAATGATACCTATGATGACTTTATGTTCACCTGCAAAATATGATTTTTGCCACAAACTTTCTTATTTTGCCTTTCTTCCAAGTCCACTTCTCTTCTGCTATGTTTTTAGATTATAGATATCATAAAACCTAAATTTTTCTCCCTAAAGATAGGTTGATAACTCCCACAAATTCCTGATATGTTTTTGGAAAACATATGTCAGGCTATGTAAATTATTACTTGAGAGTATTAAAAATTACTTTTAAATACGTTCACATATATCCAGTGTCACCTTAACTATTCTGATATTTACTTTGCAAGATGGTTTAATGATGAATAAAGTGTCATAGGCATTGCTGACCACAGTAACTGTTCTAGTGTTGACATTTGGTTTCTATTGTAGGTAGAACTGAGTTAAGAGTTCATAGTGCATGGCTTACTAGATATGCAATATTAGTTATGTTTCTAGGTTTTTGGCTGTTTGCTTCTTCTAAGAGGTAGAAATAAAGCCTAGTTAACAATGAGGTTTAAAGGATATCTTAAATTATATATCATATATCATAATTTACATCATAATATATATCCAGGGATATATCATAAATTATATCCCTGGTAAAGATCACCATTATCATCATCCAGGAGCCTGAAATCAATACACTGGCTATTAAAAAGTGCTTTTTAGTCCTCACATAACAAATAGGACAGTAAACTCAGATTCTCAATGGAAGTAAAAAATAACTCAAATTCATGGAAAATAGCATTGAACAAGTATAATTGGGGATATGACATAGACATGAATGTAAATACTGTTCTTGATAGTGTAGAAATGAACCAGAGTGTCCATTCTCTAAGGTTCTTTCTTTTATTATGAATATGAGTCCTTATGCATTAATGTAGTAGTTACTTCAGCAATATAATACACAAAGCTCTGCTTCATGGCATGGGATCATGGGGCAGATATCAGTCCATACATTTTGCTTGAGTAGAAAGGGACAGTAGACTTTGCCTTTGTGGTGGTGATGTTCATTTTTTAATGTAAGGTGCTATGACTTGGATGAAGAAAGGATACGGAATGCCATGGTATACTTTAACCAAAGTTCAACCTAGCCCAAAGAGCACTGTGGAATGTTATAGTACTTTCTTAAATTGTACTCCATGAGCATTAAGTACTCCAAAGAACTTAGCCAATGATCTAGCACAAACAAGGATGAAGGAATCATTAATTATTGAAGCTCTGTTTATTGGGAACATGATAGGTTGTTTAGATATTGAGTGTGTTAATAAGTACAGAAAGATATGAGTTATATTACTTAAGGATTACAAAGTTCCTGTGAAGATTCATTGGGTGACATAAATGTGGGATTAAATGGTTAATCAGTAATTTATAAAACACACACACACACACACATTACTTACTTATTCTTAAGTAAAAAGTTGATTGTATTGGAGGTAGGATGCAATTTAGGTCCCAAAGTAAATATTAGGATATTAGGTGGATAGAATAAAAACAAGGGCTTGATAGTAATGTATACTTTCTCTTTCACTCCTTATATAAGTGATATCTATTTAATTCATTACTTTATAGAAGAGTCAAAAATGGAACAGCAGTTCAATGATACATACCATCAAGGGTTAATGTTCTCTCCATCCTATAGTGTATCATTCTCATGGTATCTGGAATATTTCCAAAATGAGAAAATAATTGTCCCTCCTGAGAAAAACTCACAGAATGATTATATCTCTCCAGGCTTTATGTGTCAAAGGAAAAGATCCTCTACATTTGAAGTTTAAACACTCCTCATTGTCATTGAACACAATGGATCATGTGTATATCTTTAACCAATCAATTAATCTTAGAGAATGAATGATTTACCACTTAAGAAAATGGAACAGAGTTCATGTCTGTGGCAGGATATATATTTGTATAAATACAAGATACCAACAAATCCTTCCACCCAAAATGTATCCTCTCTTCAAGATGTGCTAGATCAAAAATAAAGCAGAGTCAGAGGGACTGTTCCCAACCAATGACTGGCCCAAACTGAGACCCATGTCATGGGTAAAAACCAGTCTCTGACATTATTAGTGATACTCTGTTATGCTTGCATACAGGAGCCTAGCATAGCTGTCTTCTGAGGGGCTTCACTCAGCAGTCAATAGAAAGAGATGCAGACACCCACAGCCAATAATTATATGGAGCTCTGGAAGTCTTATGGAAGACTTGGGGGAAGAATTGAGGGACCCAAAGAAGACAGGGATTCAGTAGGAAAACCAATAGAGCCAACTAACCTGGACATTTAGGGGCCACCCAGATATTGAACCACCAACTAAAAGTGAACAAAAGCTGAATGTAGGCCCTCTCCACATATGTATCAGATGTGTAGCTTGGCCTTCATGTGAATCTTCCAACAACTGGAGTAGATGATGTCCCTGAATCTACTACCTTCCTGTTTGTGGGTCCCATTTCCCTATCTGGACAATCTTGTCTGGCCTCAGTGAGAGAGGATGCACCTAGTCCTCCAGTGACTTAATAAGATATAGAGAATGATACAGGGACTGGGAAGGAAGAAGTAGAGGGAGGAATGGGGGAAAGATCTGTGTGAAAAGTTACTGAGAGGAGATGGAGGCTGATATTGGAATGAATAAATTATAATAAAAAAGTGAATAATGTATAATAAATTAAAAAACAACTATAAGACTAAAATAGTATACGAAGGTTGTGTATGGATTAAGGAATTAGAGAATGAGGAATAAATATGTAAAAATGCATTGTATAAACTACTCAAAGAATTAATGCAAATACATTTAAAAAGAAAAAGCATGATACACATGTATCAAAATATAAAAATGAATCCAGTTTGTATATTAACTAAGTATTTTAAAGATATTAAGAAAAACACTAGGGCTGGAGAGATGGCTCAGTGGTTAAGAGCAAAGACTGCACTTCCAGAGGTCCTGAGTTCAAATCCCAGCAACCACATGGTGGCTCACAGCCATCTGTAATGAGATCTGATGCCCTCTTCTGGTGTGTCTGAAGACAGCTACAGTGTATTCATATATAATGAATAAATAAATCTTAAAAAAAAAGAAAAACACTAGTATTGGGAGAAATGTTATTCCTCTGAGCCTCCAATCTGTGTTGTTTTAGTACTGTACAACATAAGAACTCCTATCAGTATATTTCATGGCAAACATGGAATGCAGGATTTGTGTTTCACAATGATGTAGAGAAGCATATAAAAAAATGAGAAGTGTCAAATTGCTTACAGGAAGATAGAATTAGGATCAATAAGAGAAAAAGTTTTATACATTTGCATAAAATGAGGAAATCGGGATTTTTAGAGCAGCTTTATTTCTGTAGTTTTCAAGTTATTCAACCATCCATGTTTCTGAGGAAAAAAGGTTTACTGCTTTTAATTCCCACAGTTGATCCATTTTTTACATGTTCTAATACTTCATATGTAAGATGATGGGTAATTATTTGTGTCCAAATTGTCACCTTTGGTATAAAGAAAGAGTTCTGCTGTTCCTCAGTAAGAAGTGACGAGAAGACAATATGTGAGCAACATATATTCCTGTGTTTTGCTTCCTGTCTGTTTCCTTTGACCTATGTATGATTTATTATAGTTTCCATTATCACTAGGAAGTCAAGCTCACATGGCATCAAACATACCCATATCTCATCTGATTTCTGTAATATAATGTTTTATCTATCTGGGAGAAATGAGAACAATAAATATAGTAGGAGGATACAGAAAGCATATTTTTGAAAGGGAACAGAAATTAAATATGCTCTTGAAAATGTAATACATTTAATTTTCCTATTACTTTATATAGAATTTAAAGTTTGGATCAAAGACAATATTTAAAAACAAACAAACAAGCAAACAAACAAACAAAATACCTTTAATATCCTGTGTAACCCTGGAGGTGGAGATGAGAAGAAATGGGATTTGAAAGTCTAGAGCAATCTACACTACCCTACACTACTGAAATCTTATAGGTAAGAACAAGTAACCTGTATCCTGCAAAGCAATGCAACCATGCTGTCTGTCCTATGACTGTGTGTGTGTGTTTTAAATACTGTGTGGTTAAGAATTGTTTTAAATTTTTATTACAACAATGTATTTTACAATGAACAAGAGAAGATGCTCCAGTCATTTCAGCAGGGTACTGATTTATGCACTCAGACAGGTAGGACAGGTCAGACAGGTCATGGGAAGGATCTAATTCTGGGTATTCCTGTGGTCTGTCCACACTGTGAGACTTGTTTCTATGAACTCGTCCAACATTTTGAAATCATTGATGCATTTATAAAACAAGTGACAATGTTTAAATGTGCATTTCAGATTGTGAGTCCCATCAGGCAAGTAGAACACTTTCTTTTGACTTTGAGCTACACTGGGATGATTTCACTTCATTGAATCATCTGTCAAGCATATACCATTGATCAGTACTTCACATTTATACAATAAAAAGCTGTTGCTATGAACTTGGCCTACTTTCTAAGACATCATCCATGAATTCACAAGATGGATAGAATCAATTTTAAATCAGTGAGCTGAGTTACAGGAATGTGAACTAAGTATAAGCTGTCATTCTTCAAAGTTTTCTCCAGAAAATGAAGTCCTTAAGAATGTGTTTTGATTGTAGTGGCTATTCTAGTGAACAGGTAATCTACTGCATCTTAAATATGCCTCTATAATACACTTTACAAAATAAAAAACAACTGATGGTTTTAGGAATAAGAATAGCTTCTATGAGAGACAGGAAACTATTTTCATCATTTCTGCACACATCAAAAGCACGGGAATAATATGTTACCATAAATAGCTAATGTCTATTTAGTAATTTTTTTATGTTAGGTTTGCATGTTGATTATTTCATTGAGTCTTAAAAGATTTCTGCAAGTTTAGTACCATGAATAACTTATTTTACATGTAGAGTAACATGGGTGACCAGATATCAGTTTGTTGGTATTAGAGCTAGAATCCTTAACTATGCTAACTAAAATGATAGTCAAGTCATAGTTTCCTATGATTAATAATATGTGACTTTACATAGTGCTTTGATTATTTCTCTATGTGTTGCTTACACTTATCCACATATGATTTCTGGGAGATAGCCTGGAAGGCTAATTGCATCAGTTATCTGATTAATGTTCATCTAGTTGAATTTCTGGATCTTTACAAGTTTTTCTCCACAAGTGCAATGCATTTTCCTCTTCCACAGCTATAAGCTACTCATATGACAAACCATAATCCTTAGAATATTATTGAACCTGATACATTTCTTTTTCTAATTGTAACTGTCTCACATTTTTAAAACTAATAAATCCCAAACTTATAAACCAAAGAACATATTCTGTAATCTCCTTTTACTTTGTTATAACAAATGACTACACACTAAATGGTTTAAGTAACAGAGTGAGATTTTTCTCGTGATGCTAAAGGCAGATAGCTCTAGAGGTAGGACGTTCTAGATAAAGGTTACAGCAGAACTCATTTTTCCTCTAATTCTTGCTTCTGTATTATAGAAAGGCATCTTCTCATCTACCTGTGTGTTCCCGTTATCTTCTTTACGCACATTTGTATGTCTAGATTCTCTGTCCTTACGAGGATGCTGTTGAAGTTGCTCAGGATGCTTTTAATAGGAGTTTACACTTTGGCTTAATCATCTCTTAGAGATCTCATTCCCCTCCAAGCAGTCACACTCAGTAGTAGTTGAGATTGAAATTTCAACTCAGTACATACATTCAAAAGAGATGCAATGCAGCATGCAGTGCTCAGAAAGAAGTAAACTGGTTCCTGACATTCAGAAGGCAGAATAAAAAAGCTGGTACTTTACCCTTCGAAAGCCAAAATAAGTTTTAAAAAATACTCAGTTTATATGGTTTAAAGATAATACCTACTTTCAGTTGGAATGTCAAGTTTCTTCCAGGATAGAAAAATGTCACCAAAATACTTTGTGCCCAGTCTTTTATCCAGTTTTGATTAAATTAATATATAAGCAAGGGAATTGCCAGTAACTATACCTACTACATTTTGTTGAAGCATTTTATCTAAGATATGTCAAATATCTAAAGTTTGTAAAGCAGTTATTACTTCCACTAATAAATCATTCATTTTAACCCATGTTCACACAATACTGAAGAGCCCTTTTCAGAAGCCAAGACAAATTACTAGATCAGGTCCAAATTTTTATACTTTACTTTTCCAAAAGCAACACGATTTGACAAGACATACTTAGTAAAGCTAGAAAATAAACTGAATGGCTTAAGCAATAGAATGAGATGTTCTTATAATCCAAGATAAGAAAGTTCAAGATACAAAAACAGTTCAAGATAGTTTTGCAGGGAGAAAAAAAGAGACAATAATTATTTGGTTGAATAAATACTGAATACACAAAAAGTCTTACAATATGCTAGTAGAGAAACCTTCATTTTAATAAGTCAAATTTGAGAGAAGTGAATTCACATTTGTATTTCTTTACTTTCTTTCTGTGATGTTTTCTTCATAAAACAAATTTTTAAAAAACTATCCAACTGGCACACCTTGTCCAACAGTAACTTTTAAAGGTTTCACTATAGCATTGGTCTTAAGAATACATTTTTATTCTCATCATTTTATTGCTATTCCTCTATAATAAGACTGTTAACTGCTGAACAGAGATCTACAAATTCTTTGAGCTAAACGTGGACCATAATAGAGATTTTACACACCATAGCACGTGATAGAGAAAAAAAAAAGGAGAGCCCCACAAGGATTCAGTATAAAAGATACAGATGGCTATTTTTGAAGGTTTTAATTTCTCCCTGTCCTTTAAATGTTTATTTGCTACTGAAGATGATTCAAAAATATTTGGTATTGTAAATGGTTAATTCTTTCTTGTGTCTTACTGAGAGTCATCCCTACAGCATGCTAAGCAAGTGTCCTACCACTGAACTCTGTCTCCTGATTACGCTTCCTTCTTTGTTTTAGCAGATAAATTACTTCATAGAAAATCCATTTCAGCTGCTGGTCTTCCTCTTTAAAACTCACAGATTAAGTATAACAAGAAGGAGAGGCGCTTTACTGAGTATGAATTTGTGGAAATGCTACATAATCAAAAGTGTTTATATCTTAAAACAAGATATTTGAGCTCTAAATGCTATAGTTCTTTTGATTTGTATTTAGATAGAAAGTCCTATCTACAAAATGGAGACAAACAAGCATGTAGGAAGATAATAGTGCCATATTAGCTGCAGTATCAGCAGTACTACAGATGCGGACGAATCTACAAAGGGATTTTCTCCTCGTATCTGTGTTCATAGTCCACAAGCAAGACAAACAGAGGTAATCTGTTAACCAGCGTGGAATGTGTATGTGTTTCTTGGCATGTTCAGTTGGATTATTGACATACCTAACTAAATAGAAAGCCTTTTTGCTTAAACTGAACCAAAGTCTGGACACACTTAATAAAATATTTTTGATACAAAGCAATTCTGGATTTTTTTTCGCTTGTTCTTTAGATTTTATTTCAATTAAATATTCTGTTCTCTGTGTCTAGGTGGCATGGAAATGATTCCCTGTGAACTCTCACTGAACTTTGCTAGGATCCAATTTATGGTTAAAAAAAAAAAGCCAGCTCTCTTGTAAAGAGTGAGAAAAATACTTAAGATCTAGCAATTAATTACTTAAAGAGACTTGGACTTATGTCCTCTTCATAATTGGTGTATTCTTAATCAAAAACCAAGATTACTTTCACTCACATTAGACTTGCCTCCATTGCTTATAAAATCACGATACACAGCTCTACTTTCTCCCACTGCGCCAACTTAAAAAAAGTTCTATAAAGAAGAGATTGGCAGGTAAAAAACAAAAACCAATTTGGGATCTTCTCTACTAGAAAAGCCTGAGACAACCTTTTAGGATGCTACCCAACTCCTTGCCTTCACAGAAAAATACAGAAAAATGTGTTTTCAATAGAAAAATGTTACATTAACTGCTAGATGGACCTGATTTTTGTATGAATCTATTTTTCTTTAACTATTGATAAGTTCATATATTTATAAGAATTCATGGCATAATTGTAATGAAGAGATATTAAGGAAAGTGACTAGCCATTTTCTTTCAGTCCCCGCTTTTTGCTTCTTTCTTTCATTATTTATTTGACTTCTCAAGACAAGGGTTCTCTGTGTATCCAAGGCTGTTTTGGAACTCCTGCTGTAGACCCGGCTGGCCTCATACTAAGAAATCTGCATGCTTCTGCTGGAATTGAAAGCACTTGCTACCACATCTGACTCACAATTGGCCATCTTTATACCTCAAAAGAAAACTTTTCTTCAGCTATGTTGTGTTGGTTATCTGAGTCTCTGTGTTAAGGGAAGTCTGAGCTGCATTGCGATGAAAATGAGGGAGGTATTTTATTTGTATATCTACCGGTCAGTCTGTAGGTCGTGACTATGTAAACCTCAAACTTTTCACGTCTACCCAATGCTGTAATTCCAGTCATATCACACTATGTCCAGCCTTTTAAGTACACTACATCTAGGTCTTTTAGATTAGGAATGGCTTTAATGTGTGAGAATGATCACTACCTACAATAGTTCAGCCAGGAGATACCATCGTTCATGGAAGAGGTAGCCACATACTAAACATTTTCTCAATTTTCTAGTTCATTTTACCTCAGATTGAATGTTTAGACTCCCTTCCATTTCATTTGATGACACCTGTCATTTTCCCTACAACAGTCGAAGTTGGGATTGCCAAGGACCAGCCTCAGCTTGTTCTGGAGTCCTGAGTAAGAGATGTTTGGTAGTGGCAAAAGAAATGACTTGAAATCAATCATGGATACAAGCTGACAGCTCTATGTTCTACTTAAGACAGCCCTCCAGAGATATCTAGACAGCTCAATATTTTATCAGTTCAATTGTTTGCCTAGGTCCCCTTTTGATTGCCCCACAAATTATCACTTTATGATCTTAGTCTCTGGATTCTTATAAAAGACAGTAAGTCCATTTTTTTCAAACAGCAATGAATTCTGAGACCTGCCTGCCTTTATAAGTACAAACAATAAGCTAAATGGATAGGATCCTGTTCTGCTATCACTATTACCACTCTGCCTGGGCTTAAAACTAGCTCTGTTCCATGCTGACCTTGAACTCTGGAATCTGTCTGCCTTTGTAAGGACAAACAACAAATTTAGCTGGGTGGGATTTTACTCTTTGATCACCTCTGCCTAAGTTTCGTTATCTCCTTCCTTGATACCTTTTTGACAAACTGGCTCACAGTACAGCTGCCTGTTCTTTTAGGTCCAGGAAACCTCTCATATATTATATTTTGCATAGTTGAGCAGTTATATATTCTTCAACTCATATCTTCAGAGTTTGTTCCCACAGCCTTAAGGGGTGTTCTGAAGGTCACAGCATTTACCATTTTACTAAGGACATTAGATCCACCTTGCTTCCTGGACTTGTGCTACTTCTAATTATCATGGAGTCATTATACTTGGCAGGAAGAACATATCCCAAAGGAAGAACATAAGTAAATTATGTACATTATAATACAAACAAGTCCTACTCTCACAGCAAATATCAGTACTCATAAGAGGCCCTTATCCTGCTAGCTCTTGTCGAAGGGCTAGAACTGTGTCACTGTAGTCTCTTCCACATGGCAGGACTCGGCACGAGGTCATCTATCCTACAAGCTGATCAAACCAAAGACTTTAGGGACACATTCAATTCTCCTTTACATTCTATGTATACAGCCTTAGCTATATCTAGCTGGTTCAACTTTCAAAATAAAACTAGAATCTACTGTTATTACTCATATAGATACTACTATATTACTTTTAGGAAACAGAACTATCAGGCTTCTAAACATATATAGTCATTACATTAACAACATTAAAACAAAAATCAATCCTAGATCTGTCTATTGATATCGACAGCTTTCAGATCTTGTTAATGCACACGTTTCTTGAAGAAATTTCTGAGCATACTTCCTGGTATTCTGCCTCATACAATTTTTTCATCCTTTCGTTTGTGATGTTTTCTGAGCCATAGGTTCAGGAACTCTGATGTAGATCATATCTTTTAGGGCTATTATACCCATGATCTACTGACTTCTGCATTGTGTCCAGTTGTGGTTTTCTGTGACGGTCTCCATTTGCTCATCTCTAAAGAGAAGCTTCTTTTATATAGTACAATAGCTCCACTTATTTGTGGGTACAAGGGTAAGACTTAGAACTATAGTAAGGAGCTATCCTAGTCCAGAATAGTGCTGAGAGTAGGTGAGAGTAGATACTTTACTAAGGTTCATGACCTTAATAGCTGCAGGAAGCTGTCTAGGTTTCCAGTATCAGGCATGATTTCCCTCCTGTCGAGTGGGCTTTAAGGCCAATTAGACAGCTATTGGCCCCTTTATAGGAGTGTCATTTATTGCATCTTCATGTATTTCTTGACCTGATGGTGATTGTCATGGCTCGTAATGCAGCTGGGTAGGACTGTTAATTGTTTTCTTCCCATGTTAATATGGATGGGGGACATTTTGCAGGCTTTAACTACTAGACAATGAATTCCAGGCAATTAATGAATGCTGAAAGAAAGGAAATTATCTGATGCCAAGGTTGAGCCCTGTGTTGGTTTTCCAATCCAGAGTCATCATCCAAAACCAGACAGACATATACAAACCACAAAAATGGACTCGGTAAGTAATATTTATATATTTGTGAATATACATGCATACATATATTTATGTAACAATAATAAAGAAGAAAGACTATCTGCTTGAGATTGAAGGGATGTGAGAAGAGTTGAGGGAAAGTTACCCTAAGTACACTTGTGTACTGATCCATATACTGTTGACAGTAGCTTTTGCACTGGTAGGTTTTTTTTTTTGCTGTGTGTATCTCTCTGGTTCAGTTATCTCCAAGGCAAACTGTCCCTAGTTCTTTTCATTTCACTATCTCAGTGAAACCTGTTGAGAAATACTACCTAGTGTTTCTAATTCTTCTTAGCATGTTGGATTTTCAATAGTAATTATATACCAATGTACTGTATATGTTACTCATTCTCTGTACTTTCTTTTTTGTTCTCTTTTCTTAGCTTAGGATACATGTTCTAATTGAAGAAATTCAAACCTAACAGTATACTTCAATTCCCTAGAGTGTATTGACATTCATTAGGCATTTAATTAGTAATCATTACATTTATGGATAATCAACATTGACACCTCAGTGTGAGGCTATATACTCAAATATTACTGTGATTACAACTTGAAAAATAGACTGTAAACAATGAATATATACACACAAAGCTATGTTTTCACAGTAATTATTTCTTCAAGTCTGCACCTCATTTATTTTGTGAACTGTATTTGAAAGGGCTAAATCTTGATGGGCTCATGTTAATGATCTATATAACTACCAAAATATAAAAGTTAAAGAGATTACATGAAGTTCTTGAGTTGCCAGAGTTGTCTGAGAAGAATTTTGAAGCTATTCGCTAGAAGTTTATTAAAGTCAATAATCTATTTTTCTATATTATTTTCTCTAAATCTTTATAGGGCATAACTTTTTAGTTCAAAACGTTAATAATGTATTTAGAAAATTAAATGATTGTATTGATCATACATGTATTAATTTAAGGAAAACTATATTTTAAGCCTCATGGTTCCAAGCTCCATACTTTACACTGCCTTAAGCTGGTGACCAAATTTCTCTTTGCTTGGAGCTAAAGTTACTAACCTAGCATCTTCTCCTCTACATAGCTTGCTGTCTAACTATTTAAAAAAAAGATACAAAAAAAAGAAAATAAAAGAAAAAAAATCTCATTGAAAAAGAAACTGACTTGCCCTGTGAAGATGATTATGGTTTCTCTTTATACCCACCTCAGAAGTTGCTTTCCTAAGACTGTTATTTTCCTGAAATGAGCCAGTTACTGATATAATTAGGCACAAAAATTTGTGACCATAGGAAAAATGTTACAGCTCACTAGAAAAACATCCAGATTAAATCCCTGTGAAGGCATCATTTGAAATCAAGACATATGTTTCAAAAATAACACATTTCCAGTGGCTCAGATGTTGTGGGGATATGATGTAGACTCTTTCCTTTTTCCATTAGCAAGCTTAGCCTTTTGGTCCCAATCCATATACTGTTAGAAGTATGCCTTTGATGGTCTTGAACTTGGCTGAGACTCAACAGTAATACTGGAATCATGAGTTCATCTTTGCAAGGAAATTTACTGTCAGGAAACTTCCAAGAGATGCATGCCCATTCTGCAGATTCTCTGAAGAAGATTATAATGCAGACCCCTCCCACTGATGCTAGCTTAGTAAGGAAGGCAGATATAACACATATCTCATGGAAAACTGAGAAGCTGCGAAGTCAAGTTGGGAATTGTAAGGGAAATTGCTGAATCAGCATCCAGAGGTCTCCTTGTACCATCTTTCAAGGAGTTATATAAATGTGCTGTCCAGAAAGTCCCAGAGACTATGGCCCTCTCATTGTTTCACTGCACTGATGATTAAAAATAAACAGCGTTCCAAGGTAGAGATTTTTGAGTTCTATTTTTGAGACTAAAACACATTAGAATTATATTTTTGTTGTAAATAAAACATTGTCTGGATCAAAACAGTTTCAAGTTCTCAAAAAATAAATCTAGGAAAGCAAGTTTCTATATCTCAGAAGATTGAGTGACATTCACAATATTAGCTAGCACCAAAAGTTATGGATCAGATTATAAGAAGGGCATTGCTGTATTATTTCAATTAAATTTGTTAAGTATTGAAATGTCATAAATATATATCCACACCCATTCCTCCATTCAAGTTATTTTAAGATTATAATAGTTGAAATAATTTAAATAGAAGTTAGACCTGCCACAGCATTACTTGAGCTAATAAAAATTCATTTGGACTTTGGGCACAATAACAAAAATTACACACAAATATTAGAATGAGCACACTAGTATTAGAATTGTGTACCAGTTGACTGATATCCTTTAATTCATGTTATATCAAAACTTTCAGGTCTCCACCGTCTTACCATTTCTCAAAGCATTTAATTATGCTTTATAGTGGAAAATTATACAAATGACAGGAAGAAATAATCCAAACAGACATGTCTTACTTAATGAACAAAGGCCTTAATGTGGTCAACCTCACCACACATTTACCTAGGAATGTTATGCATTAAGCTTTGGGTTAAATGACAACAAACACAGTGATGAATAGGATATGATAGCTCCCTGTTAGATGGTGACAGAGGTCCACCAAGAAATAATTAAAATAGGGACTGACATATATGATTGAAGACATGTTTGCAGAAAGCATAGCTGCATATCATCTACCTCTATGAGAAAAGAACAAATGTTTTCACATAAGAAAAATGATTCTGGATGAGACTAAGACACTTTTACAAAAAGAGCATTCTGTGACATGCTCTTATGTAAATAAAGCTGTGTAAACCAACAGAGGCAGGAAACTATGAGCTACATACACAGGCTATGAAGAATTTCTGTCTGTCTGGGATCTAGCTCAATGACTTTCTATTAATATGTATAATCACAAACCACTAGATTATGACATAACTGAAGTATTTCCTTTTAAATTATAAGTTTAGAATTTTTTCTTTTTACTTTTTTATAATGTTCTTTTATTAATTATTTTATTTATATACATTTTAAGTGTTTCTCTCTTCCCAGTACCCCTTTCATGAGCCCCCACCCTAACCAACTTCCTCTTCACCTCTAATGGGATGCTCACCCACCCACCCAGTCCCACCTCACCCTTCTAGCATTCCTCTTCTCTGGGGCATCAGGCCTCCACAAGACCAAGTGCATCCATTCCCACTGAGGGCAGGCAAGGCAGTCCTCTGCTATATACATAGTTGGGGCCAGGATCGAGCCCTTATATGGTCGTTGGTTGGTGGTTTAGTCACTAGGACCTCTGACCTGTCTGATTAATTGATACTGCTGTTCTTCCTATGGGGTTGGAAGCTCCTTCAGCTCCTTCAGTCTTTCCCCTAACTCTTCCCTAAATCTAATGGTTGTCCATAAGTATTTGTATCTGTCTCAGTCCGGTGCTGGAAGAGTTTCTCAGAGGATAACCATTAAAGACTCTTGCCTGCAAGCATCAAGAGGATATCAAGAGGGCATCAGCAATAGTGTCGAGGTTTGGTGCCTGCCTATGGGATGGAATCATAGGTGAGACAGTCTTTCCTTCAGTCTCTGTTCCACTTTTTCTTTTTTTTTCTTTTTTTTTTCTTTTTTTTCTTTCTTATTTTTTTTTTTTTGTCTCAGCATTTCCTTTAGGGAGAAACAATTCAATTCATGGTCAATTTCTTTGAGATTGGTGGGTGGTCCCATCCCTCAGCTGGGGGCCATGACTATTTACTGGAGGTAGTCTCTTCAGGTTCCATCTCCCCACTGTTGGACATTTTGACTAATGTCAATCCCAATTGGGTCCTAGTTACCTACCCCACACTGATGCATATTTCTATTTATTCTCCTGGCTTTCTCAGCTTCTCTTCTGTTTCCTCCCATACTTAATCCTGTCCCCCTTTGCCCTCCTCTCCCCTCTCCGAGTCAGGTCCCTCTGTCCCTCTGATTTTGTGTTTATTTTGTTCTCCTTCTAAATGGAATTGAAGCATCCACACTTGGACTTTCCTTCTTTTTAAGCTTCATATGGTCTGTGAGTTGTGTTATGAATATTCTGAACTGTTTGTCTCATATTAACTTATCAGTGAGTACATACCATGTAAGTCCATTTGGGTCTGGATTACCTTCCTCAGGATGATATTTTCTAGTTCCACCATTTACCACCAAAATGCATAATGTCTTTGTTTTTAATACTACATTAAATTCTGTTACTTTACACTCAAATTTTATGAATATTTCAGATCAAAAATAAGCATACAGACTGTACTGTTCTCTTAAAAATGGTACACAGTGTGGGGGGGGGGCTGCCAAATATTTCCCAAATTTTTCTCATGGAGCATTGACTCTTAGAAACTATACAATTGAATGTTTCTTTGAAAAGTTCCCCTGGTCATATTAGTTTGTCACAGCAATAGAAGATAAACTAAGCAATAGAAGAAGTCACCTGAAACCTACCTCTGAAGTGCACGTTCATGCACACACAGGCATGTTAACACATATGTACACATGCATATACACACATTCATATACAAATATTAAGCATGCATACACACACACACATTTTAATTGACTTAAATTTCTTTAAGTCCTTTCTGCAAATATATACAAATGATGTCATTGTAATAATGATAATTTTAATGTCATCAACTATTCCCTCAGTAAGTAATGGTGTTGGACTTTTTTTTATTATTTGCATTTATTTTTTGTAAATCTCAATTACACATGGTCTTTTAAAATCCCTTTACTTTGGATCTCTGACTTACTATTCTTTTCATCTTCTGTCCATAGAACATTGTAACAGAATTTATTACCCTGTCATTGCAGTTTCTTACATTTGTGAGACTGTCGGTTTTTTCTTTTATTTTTTATAAAATCCTAGTGTTAAATTTGTGTAATTCTATTATTGTATGCCTCGAAGGGGAAAAACTCTTACTGTATTAACCTCGGTTCTCCACATTCAGGACATTAGTAAAATCACATTCCTGTGTTGATAGACTATGGTTTTGACATTCATGGCTCACATTTTTCTTATAATTTATCTTTAAAAATTATCTTTGTAGGACACAAACCAGTTTGCAGAAGCCTCCCTGTTCTTTCTTGGTTGACTTTCTTTCTTCATCCCCTTTTATGGGCTCCCTCCTTCCCTCCTTCCTATAAAATTAAGTTAAAAAACAAACCAACACTATTCCCAGTTTTCTGAGAAACCCCCAAATTGATTTCCAAAATGGTTGTACAAGTTTGCACTCGCACCAGCAACACAGGAGTGTTCCCTTTGCTCCACATCCTCACCAACATGTGCTATGGCCTTTCTGATTGGTGTAAGATGGACCCTCAGAGTAGTTTTGCTTTGCATTTTCCTGATGGCTAAGGACAGTGAACATTTTTTAAAATGCTTCTCAGTCACTCAAGACTTCTCTGTTGAGAAGTCTTTGTTTAGCCCTGTGCCCCATTTTTCAATTGAGTTATTTTGGTTGTTGATGTTTAACTTCTTGAGTTCTTTATAAATTTTTGATAGTAGCCCTCTGTCAGATGTAAGATTCTTTCCTAATCTGTAGATTGACATTATTCTTTTCCTTACAGAAGCTTTGTAGTTTTATTAGGCCCCATTTATCAATCGTTGATCTTGGAGCCTGAACCATTGGGTGTTCTATTCAGGAAATTGTCTCCTGTGCCAATGTGTTCAAGGGTATTTCCCACATTCTCTTCTATGAGATTTAGTATATCGAGTTTTATGTTGAGATCCTTTCTCCACTTGGACTTGAGTTTTGTGCATAATGATAAATATGGTTTTATTTTCATTCTTATACATGTAGACATCTAGTTAGACCAACACCATTTTTTGAAGATAATTTCTTTTTCCTATTGTATGATTTTGGCTTATTTATCAAAAATCAAGTGTCTATCGGTATGTGGTGGTACATTTACACAATGGAATACTAGTCAGCTATTTAAAACAAAGACATCATGAATCATGGAGGTAAATGGACGTATCGTGAGAATATCAACTTGAGTGAGGTAACTCAGACCCCAAAGGACATGCATGGTATGTATTCAAGTGGATATTTGCTATAAAATGCAGGTTATCCATGCTACACCCAAAATACCTAAACAAGAAGGAAGGCACAAACAAGGATATTTGGATCTCATTTAGAATAGGAAATAAAATAGTCACAAGAGGCAGATGGAGGGAAGGGTGGGAGAGGGGATAGAGAAGGGAATGGGGAGATGCAGGATCTGGTGTGGGGAGGGATAAAAAGTATGGCCAGATGACCATGAGAATGAATGTAAATTTGCATCTGATAGGAATGAGGAAGAAGAGGATAAAGCAGAGATCTGAGGTAACAGACACATCAAGAATCTTTGGGGGTGTCCTTAGCTATGACTTACAGCAATAGGGATATAGACCTCGAAGAGGCCACTTATTGTAGCTAGGCAGGAACCACTATGGAATGATAGAGATGCTCACCTACCCACAAAACATTCCATCTAAAATTTACTCTGAATACAAGAAATATAGGCATGAGAGATGGAGGAAGAGTGACTGAGAGAACAGCCAACCAAAAATGGGCCCAACTTCCAAAGTACCCCATGGGCAAGCACCAATCCATGACACTATTAATGATACTCTGTTATGCTTGCAGACTGAAGTCTAGCATGGCTTTCCTCCTGGAGGGTCAACTCAGCAGCTGATTTAGACAGATGCAGATACCCACAGCCAGACAGTGGATGGAGCTTGGAGACTCTTATAGAAGAATAGGAGGAAAGAATGCAGGTCCTAGAGTGAATAGGAACTCCACAGGAAGATCAACAGAGTCAAGTAACTTGGACCCTTGGGGTTCTCAGAGACTGAATCATCAACCAAAGAACATACACAGCTGGACCTAGACCTCCCCAAACATATGTAGCAGATATGCAGTTAGGATGCTCCTCAGAGATAAACACCACCACTCAAACAGTGGATGGAGCTTGGGGATTCTTATGCAAGAGCAGGAGAATGGATTTCACCTTCTAAGGGGATAAAAACTCCATAGTAAGACTAACAGAGTCAACTATTCTGGACCTTTAGTGTTCTCAAAAACTGAACCACCAACCAAAGAACATACACAGGCTTGACCTAGGCCTCCCTGCACATATGTAGCAGATGAGAAGCTTGATCTTCATGTTGGTTCAGAACAACTAGAGCAAGGGCTATCCCAAATGCTGTGGCCTGAATATGGGATATGTTCTTCTAAATGGGCTGCCTTGCTTAACTTCAGTGGGAAGAGGATATGCTAGTCTCACAGAGGCTTATATTTGTGGGTGGAAACATACCCAGAGGATCCCCACTAACTCAGAGGAGAAGGGGAGGGGGAGGGGAGAATGATTGTGGGAGGGGGGAGTGGAATGTAGAATGAGTATGTTAAAAAATAGTAATAAAAAATACATAAAAGTTATGAAAAAACACTTCTAAAAGTAAAAAGTAACCCAACCAATAAATTGGTAGGTGAGGTGAAAAGATTTCTCAAATAAAAAAAAACTATAAAAATATGCTAGGGCAACAAATATATGAAATGACACTCAATACTTTTAGACATCATAGAAATTCAACCCAAAACACCTTGAGGACCTTTCATTCAGTATGGCTGCCATCAAGAAAACTTAAAAGTATAATGTTTCCAAGAAATTAGATAGAAATAAGCATACATTGCTGATGGAAAACAGTTTGTTTTCTTAAATGTACACATACAAGTACACATACGTGTTCACACACACACAGGAACACACAAAACTGTGATCAGATGATACAGCCACGCTACTTATTATATGCTTGGAAGAAATTATATTAGCATGTATAAGCATTTACTGAAATCCTATTCATAATAATGAAACAGTGAAATAAGCTTAGGTTCCTTCAAACTGAATGGATAAAAAAAATAAGGTTATATGCAAAGAAAAAATGAAGCATTATTCACTATAAAGGAGAACAAGATATGTCAATAAAAAAAAATCTGTTATTGTGCCAAACAAAATAAACCATATGCCCAAACATTAAGCACTATATGTCTTCTTTCATATGTTGGAACTAGATTAAAAATAAAGCAATGAGCAAGAAGAAAAGATGAACTTAATATAGTAGAAGGGCCACTAGGTTAAAAAGTAGAACCAGCGCATACAGAAAGGAGAGTAAAGGGGCTTATTAGAGAAAGTATCTATGGAGCATGAGATATGCATATAAGGAAAGCTCACAGTCAAATATATTAATAGCACAATTAAGATGCATTAAATACTATTAGACCTTAGTTATTAAAGAGTTCCAAGCCTAGTGATTATCCTGAGAATAAAAAGATTAATAAAGAAAAAAGAAAAAGTATTATTAGAAAACTATTTTTCATTCCACAATATGACTTACAGTTGTATATGACTGTTGTTACTTATTTAATATTACATGGAAAATATTGAAGGCAGAATGCAACACATGTCGAATGAGAAACAGGCAGCAATATCAAGAGCAACAAAAGTATTGTTATTATCAAAACCTCTTAGCATATGAAGGAGAAAATCTGGATAAAGAAGGGGAATATGTTGCAGCCACTACTGTGTACCATTTTTAAATGAGTAGTACAGTCTGTATGCTTTATTTTTGATCTGAGATATCCATAAGATTTGAGTGTAAAGTAACAAAATTTAATGCAGTATTAAAAACGAAGACATCAAGCAAATGGATGGGACTAGAAAATATCATCTTGAGTAAGGTAACCCAGACACAAATGGACATACAAGGTATGTACTCACTGATAAGTGGATATTAGCCCAACAGTTCACAACCAGTTTCTCATGTATTGCTGTGACAAAATAACATGACCAGGGGAACTTTTCAAAGAAAATGTTTGATTGTATGGTTTCTAAGCGTTAAATCCACAATGGTGGAACAAAGACAGGACAGAAGGAACAGATGAGATCTCACATCTTGAACCAGTAGTAGGAGACAGAGAGAGAGAGAGAGAGAGAGAGAGAGAGAGAGAGAGAGAGAGAGAGAGAGAGAGAGAAAGAGAGAGAGAGAGAGGCAAACAGTCAGAGACAGAGAGACAGACAGAGACAGAGAATGGCAGTCTTTTGAAACCTGTAAGCCCATTCTCACTTGTGGATACCTTTTGTACCATAACCACACCTCCTAATTCTTCCCAAACAGTCCTAACAATTAGTATTCAAGTTTCCAAACATATGAACCTATGAGACCATTCTCATTCAAGTCACCACACTATCTAATTATTTTGAGACAATGACTCTCACTGAACTAGGAGCTCATTGACTGGATAGACTGGCTAGCTAGAAAGTCTATCTTTTGCCCCCCCACCCCAAATCTTCGAAGTGCTAGGAGTACAGATACATGCCATCAAGCCTGGCTTTTACATTGGTGCTGGAGATCAGAACTCTGCTCCTAACACTTGTGAAGCAAGCACTGTTGGAGCAACAGCAGGGTCCCATATATAGAAACTCCTTCTGGAGAGAACACAATTTTTGGCCTGGCTGGAGACCCAACATTTTTCCAGTTGGAATGGGTCAACAAGCTGGCAAGAAACCACACCTAGGGCAGTAGGTTCATATTACACCAGATGAAAGAGATAGCTGAAATAATTAGTCTTTTGATAAGACAGTGTATGTTTTTATTTTCTGCCACAATTCCTAACATTAATGTAATCTTACAGAGCTCAGCCCCCAAAAATCATAAAGTTGAAGAAAACATTTTTAAGTTTTTTTCAGGCTCCAAAATTAGTTACCAGACTTAGCAAATATAAATTTAGATACTCAATTCAATATGTATTTTACATATATGATGATTATTTTGATAGAGATACATATATATCACAAATGCCTATATTAAATGTCTTATTTGTGGCACACAATTTAAATTTAACCGAGTGTTTCATGGTTTTTCTGTCAAATCATACTCAGAATAAAAATTGTGATATTCCTTCTATTGACTTAGGTTAAAAACAAAATTTTAAAAATAATACAAAATATTAGGGTTGATTTTATATAACTACTTCCTTAAAGCATTAAATATTAGCTATGTGTTCCTTTCTATTTTTATTACATTAACTACATAATAGCATCAGAGTTTTCTCTGAATTTTGTATATAACTACCAGCAAACCAAATATAGCAATAATCAGGTCATCCTGTGTATTTCATCGCAAACTATTCTGAGGATTCTCTTATATGTGATTCACTCTGAAAACAAAACAAGAGTGATAATAGATGTTTACAGAGACTAGTGTTTGTCAGTTCCTACTAAGAACCATGTAATCTATGCTGAATTCCAGCTCCTTCTTAACAGGCTGCACAAAAGAAGACGTCATCATGTCTACATGGCTCTATAGCAACAAGAAAGCATTATGCTACTGGAACATAAAGTGACTGATTCCACCTGTAATTAAAAAAATTGGAGATCAAACAGTTTTCCAAGAATTTTCAAGTGCTTTATGTGTTTAAAATTCAAATTTTAAATTTAGATTTACTATAACTCTAGCCACCTTATCTGACTCCCCTTGAAATTTTGAATCTTGATACAAATGAACTGTAGAGTTATTCCAGACATACAACAGCATGGGCTATGATGGTCAATTTCCTAATGTGCCCATACAGGCCAGGTCTTCATCGTGCAGCATCTCTTGAACTTTCTCTGGAATGATGTGCAAATTCTGCAGCCTAGCTCTGCTCAGAAACTACTAGGTGCTGGCATCTGAGCTATGGTGGCAGCATGCTTGGAGTTCAGTTCTGACTGTGTCAAGGAGTACTTGTGTAGTGAAAGCAAGTCATTAAATTTAAGTAGCATTTAGCAGTGTTAGACATAGAGGAAGCACTTAATAAATGTTAATTGTTTTAATTCCTTAACAAAAATATTCTTATAAATAATATTTCATACAAACAAAGGCAAATAATTAGTCTGGTGTCTCAGAGCAAAGTAAAACAATTCTGTATTTCCCTTTCCTCAATGGCATGATGAGGAAATTTGAGAAATGATTATTTTTTTCTAAAGATTTATTTATTTTACGTATATGAGTACACCACTGCTCTCTTCGGAAACACCAGAAGAAGGTATCAGGTACCATTACAGATGGCAGTGAGCTACCATGTGGTTGCTTGAAATTGAACTCAGGACCTCTGAAAGAGCAGTCGGTGCTCTTAACTGCTGAGCCATGTCTACAGCCCCAAGAAATGATTCTTAAACAGTGATATATAAGACAACTTATACACACAATTACACTTATAATTATAAGGTGATCTCTTTGGAAGATATCTCAGATGAAGGAAATCAGCAGTTACCCTGAGAATTTGGGTATGGATTACTAACATTAAATTGTTTCATTCATTGCTTATATTTCTGTCCAAGCTCTTATAATTATTCTGTGGTGTGTCAGAGAGGGAGACCAGGTGATTTTATGCAATGGAAGCACTAAGCCAATACAGAGAAAGCAAAAGATCAGCCAAAAAGTTGTTACTAGTAAGCATCATCAAGGTATGTTCTCCCAGCACTTGAGAGGCAGAGGCAGGCGGATTTCTGAGTTTGAGGCCAGCCTGGTCTACAGAGTGAGTTCCAGGCCCACCAGGGCTACACAGAGAAACCCTGTCTCAAAAACAAAGCAAAAAAAAAAAAAAAAAAAGTATGTTCTCTCTCCCTTTGATCCCCATCATTGGACATTCAACCCTTGTGCAAGCTTCTCTGGTTGAAGACAGGGTGGACCTAATGATTTGCTTCTAATAAATAAGATTCAATGATTTATTTATTCTTCACTCCCTTGATTTTGATAGAAATTAGTTACCAAGTTCTGGTCAGCCAAATGAAGAAACTAAGTTGGTAAAGAGCCAAAGCGTCTTATCAAATGTCACGCTTGGTATTTTAGAGCCAAACCAGCTTAAGTTAGTAAGATTTTCATGTGGGTGGTACAGTAAACAATAGTTGAATGATACTCTCATGAGATTCTCCAGAATCAGAAATGACCAGCTAGACTTTTCTAGATTCTTCACAGTTAGAAACTTCATGAGATGATAACTTTTGTAGTTTAAGCTGTTGATATTTGGGGCACCTTGTTCTGTGACAGGGCTAAGATGAAAGAATAAAATTTTTGCTAATTAAATCACAATTTCTAATGGGAACATGTGCAATAAATACTCTGTGTTCTTATGTATTCAAAATATATGAACAATAGCTTAAAGTGTACTTAATTGTTTGTGTAAACATATAGTTTATTATGGGTGGGAGAAATGGTTTCCTGTGTTTTTCCTCTGTTTTGTTTTTGTTTTGTTTTGTTTTCCTCAATTTTGTTTCATCAAAATTGGTCCAAGATGAAGTTATTAAGTAAAGTGGACCCATTGCTTGGCTAGAAGATGCCATCCCCATTCAATACCCATGTTTGGGCATAATGAGAATTTCTGGTAAGCACCCACGCTAACCTAAACACTGCTTACCCAAAATATACCTATCCTATTTAGGGTACATAAACATTCTTTGCCAAATTTTCAGGTGATGACAATTCCTACAAACACATCATTTATAGGTGGATTCAATTACATATATATTGTAACAATGAAGCTCACAGTAGAGTATTTACAATAGACTCTATTCTTTCAGACACAAAATATTTATGTAGCAATCTTTGCAAGCAGATGGTACTTTAATTCCACCATTTCACTGTGAAGAAGGAAACTAAATTGTCCTCCCAGATCATTAAAAATATATCAGCAAGTGTAAAGTGATCAAGATGACTTCATGCCGAGACCAAGTGGCGTGTAATCATAGGTAATCAGGGAGAGAAAACTTTCCACATTTGATTCCCATGAGGATGGAAAGGTTTTGGAGATATACAAGGCTGCCTTTCTAAGTAGAGAAAAGATGCTGATTGCAAATGCATTTGGAACATGATTGAGATAAGATCTGGAAGAGTTTCCTAGAAAGAGAATAAACTATGGAGTTAGGTACAGTCTGATGCCCTGTTTCCCAGGGGCAAGGGGGTACCTCTGATTACAATGTGGTATTTTATTCAAATTATTTCCCAAGCATCTTTAGGTTGGATTCTTTCTTGGATCCCAGGAATCACAGAGAAGATCTACAGAGAATATGAAACAATTGTATCAGAAAACCTGATGATGGGGTAGGAAGGAAGGCAGGAAGGAAGGAAGACAGGCAGGAAGGAAGGAAGGAAGGAAGGAAGGAAGGAAGGAAGGAAGGAAGGAAGGAAGGAAGGAAGGAAGGAAGGAAGGAGCTGTGATTTTTCTCAAAAGTTAAATTTTAAGCTGTGAGTCTTCATGCTCCACAGCCCTTAGCTTGCTTCCCATCTTGCATCTACAGTTTTGGCAACATTTGCAATCACAGCCCCTTTTCACCCGATTTAATGCTTAGATTTGTTCATCATTTGCTTTCCCTGCTAGAGAACAAATGATGTAATTATTGAATTTGTGATGTCATAGAATTATATACCTTTTTGTAATCTTTGACTTCTCCTTTTTCCTTTTATTGGATATTTTCTTTATTTACATTTTAAATGTTATCCCATTTCCAGGTCTCCCCTTCAGAAATCCCTATACACACCCCTGCCTCTATTAGGGTGCTCCACCATCCACCCACTCCCACCTTCCCTTCCTGGCATTTACCTACACTGGGGCATCGAACCACCACAGGACCAAGGACTGCTCTTCCCACTGATGTCCAACAAAGCCATCCTCTGGGGCAATTCGCGACTGGAGCCATGGGTCTCTCCATATGTGTTCTTTGGTTGGTGGGCCATTCCTCAGGAGCTCTGGGGAGTCTGGTCAGTTGATACAGTTGCTCCTCCCACGAGGCTGCAAACCCTTCAACTCCTCCAGTCCCTTTTCCAACTCCTCCATCAGAGAGCCTGCGCGCAGTACAGTGGTTAGCTGCGAGCATCCGCCTGTGTATTTGTCAGGCTCTGGCAGTATCAGCTCACATTTGTGTGACTGCTGACCAGTGTTTCAGTTTCTCCACAGTGACTGTGTCTTTCCCATGCTCCCCTCTGATTCGCAGTCATTGCCTCCAGAACACAACATAGCGTTGTTTACTATAACTGTGTTGAACCTCCCAGGGGAGCACATTTTCTTTTTTTTTCCGGCTCTGAATTCTTATATTTGGGATACTTTTCTTCTTAAAACGTTACAGTTGATAATTCTACATTTTTCTCATGTATTGTCTATTTAAAACTTAAGATATGCTTTGTATTATATTAGAACACCTGCTTCCTTGCAGACAACTAGGTATATAAAACTAGAGAATAAAACATAGTAAGGTTTTCTAATTTAGATCTCATTCATTATCACTACAAATTTGGTTTTTGAAAAAGCGAATATGTCTCCTTTATCCCACTAGAACAGCATAAAAGGCCTGCCCTCTTTTAGTTATCTTCCCTGCTTCATGAGCTTTTTGCAAAGGAACACATTTTAATCTCATAACACTAAGGTAACTGCATAATATTACTGTGGTTGAAAATCTGTCCAATTATACATTTTTACAGGCTTACTATTAAGTTTCAAGTAATTGCTCAATACTTGCATAACATGAGCTATTAACATAGCTTATCATGTAGTGTGCCGGTATTGAATTTCAATCGAAAGAGTTATTTAATAATGGCACTGAAATAAAAAAATGAAATTTCCATACCCTGAGCAATATCACTGCTTTTACATGCTCTGCAGTCTGTAATAGGCTATTAGATGAAAGATAGTAATGTATTCTGGAGAAGTAAGCCCATTGACAATGAACAAAGGGCATGATTTTATTCTTGCTTCAGGAAGAATGATGTCTGTATCTTCCTTAAAAGAATTATAGTCATTACAACCTTCCAGACTGGCATCCCTTTGGGCTTTGTATGTGGTTTTAATTCTATACAGTGTCTTTAGGAGATCTAGAAATATTTTTAAAATATATAAACATATCTAGGAATACAGACGTTATTGTTAAAAGTACCAAAACATGAAAGATAAAATTAATAATATTTTACATATAATAAAGAGTAATATAGTAATACATATTATAATATAGTAATAATATAGTAAAGAGTATTAAGAAGCAAAATAGTTCTTCAAAACTATAAAATTCAATCTGTATTATTTTAAATATTTTAATAATAGAATATATATTCAGAACACAAGTATTAAAAATTGTTAACCTTATACAAGAATATTTTCTGTGTACTACTAAATTGTTACTAGGCCAAATTGTGTAGAAATGTTGCTGAACTTTTTGCTACATTTCAATGTTCTCTAATAAATACATTAAAAATTATTATTGAGTCTCTGATGTGTCTATGATCAGTCTGACACTGAATGGAAGGCATAGACAACCAGGACTATCAGAATCCATGCCAAATTGCCATACTTTATAACAGAGAATTTGAAAAAAAAATCCTCAGCTTATGTTTAAAAATCACAACATAATCTCAAGTTACCATGGTGATTGTTTAAGTGACTTATAAGAATTTAACAGTGGCAAGAACCTCCTGTTTATAGTGATCATTAAAAATTCCTGTCTGACTGAGGAAGAAATCATTAATCTCATTAGAAAATTTTATCAGTTTTAAATATTGAGCAAAATTTTAAAAATGAGGAAGCTTTCTATGCCCTTTGTAGACACAGAAGTGATTTTGAAGCTGATACTGTGCTTTGATTTTCAAAAGTTATTTGACTCTAAAATATTGAATTTCACTCCAGCTTTGGTATGTCTTTCCACTGATGATAGATTAGGACAAACTGCCTTTGACAATTTGGAACAGAGCAACTACATTGGCAGTCAACATTTTTGAACTACATGCCAAAAAGAAACTTGAAGGATATCTATGCCTTCGGAGTTATTGCTGGCCCACCTCTGGAGACCCAACTCCACTCAGGTAGATTGTATATAAAGGCAAGGTATCTACACATCAGCTCAATACCTCCTCCCACACAGTTCAAATTATTTCTAGAATATATGTGACATTCCGTACAGTACCAATCTAATCTGTGCAGAAAGTTGCTATACTGTGTAATTTAAGGAAAATAATAAGAAAAAGGACTTCATACATTCATTGCAGATATCATTAAATGGTATTGTCAATCCATGATAGGTTGATTGTGATCTATGGGTATTTAGTAAACAGATACAAAATGGCAGCTATTTGTGATATGAAAAACAGAATTTAGTTAGTGCCCTGTTTTGTTTGTTTGTGTTTTAGTTGCTTTTTGTTGTTGTTTAATTTGTTTTACAAATTGATACAAGCTAGAGTTATCTGAGAAGGAATAATAATTTAAAAGACGTCGATAACAACTACCTATAGGCAAAACTATGAGGCATTTTCTTAATTAATAATAGATGCTGTAGAGCCCAGCACACTGTGGGTGATGCAAACCCTAGGCAGGTGGTACTGGGTCCTGGGGTATACTTGACAGCAGTTAAATCAAGTCAGTAAGCAGTACTCCACCATGGCCTCTGCGATAGTTTCTGCCTCCAGGTTCCTACCTTGAGTTTCTCCGGACTTTCCATCATGAGGAACTATAACTTTAAATTGAAATAAACTCTTCACACACACACACACACACACACGCACACATTGCTGAAGGTCATGGTGTTTTATCGCAGTGATACAAATTCTAAAACAGTGAATTATCTGAAGATAGATCACTTGGGCCATCAGAGGCAGTCTACTTGTATGAGAATAAAGCTTCATTAAAAACAAAGAATGCCTTATCATAGCAGCGCTTTCAAAGCAAGGAGAGTTCTCCTTTATTAAAACATCATGCAGGCTGCAAAATAAGAAACTGGTTGACAAAAAAGGAAGGATCTGTCTGAATTTTAAAGGGAAAATAAACGCAGAATCAAGTCTTGCTCATCTATCATAGTGAAAGCATTATTTTACCAAAGTGGTAGAAATGAGAACTCTATTCCAAGGCAAAGCCTGGACTGAGAAACTTCGGAAGTCCAGTCAGCCCCACTAACAGCAACACCCATGAGAAATCTGAGTTTCTGCAGTTAGCACAGAAAGCTTACATGTAATCACAGTGTTTGTTTAGGAAATATTACATATGTCATGGATGCAAGAACACAGACCAAGTAGTCTTTGAGGAAAACTGAAAATGAAGATCTATCTGTTCTCCTGTGGTTTAAGCCTACAAATTAGACCTCTTTAAGAGCCTAAAATATAAAATTTGTTATGGAGTGATTTATATGTATGGAAGGCAAAGAAATATTAATTTTCTCCACTTTTTTAAAATATTGTACTCTCACATTAAATATGTCAAATGATAGCAAGCAAACTAGCTAAGACTATGATCATATCAATGAAATGTAAGGACACAACATTCAAATATATATATCACTATTTCATATATTAATAGTATATAACCATACTGGTATTTAGAACCATTTTTTCCAGCTTTGGCAAGGAGCAGCTCTTTTCTGCTGATGAAAGGATTCTTGCCACAGACCTAAACCTGGCAGTAATCCCAGCTTAGGTAACAACGTAGGTCATAACATTGAAGATAACCATTTGCCTCTCCACTTATTAATTTCTTGATTTGTAAGAGCGAGGTTAATAGGAGTTTTATTTAAATTATTTTTACATTCATAACTTGTTATCTGTTTGAGGAACCAGCAGGGCACATCTCTATTACGCCTACTACACAAACTGTATGGCTTTTGGAGAGGGTTATATTTGTTGGACAAAGAAACCTGCTTAGCTTGGAATTAGGTTTTCTGTTGTTGATTTGTCTGTTTATTTGTTTCACTTTTATTTTTTTGCCACAACTTGTATAAAAACACTAGAGAGGGAAGGAGGAAGGCTGTGCTGTCTTTGACTATCATCATGGTTGTCTTCTTATGTTCCTGACTGCCAAATATGAGTGAGTAACCTGACTTTATAAGAAAGGAAAAAGTTGTAATAATCAGTAACTGCCCAATGTGCTCAGGAAACCTTAAGAAACAGTCCAGCAGAGAGACAGTACATTTAGTTTCTCCTTTTATGACAGAGATGTCTCCTTATCCAGCAAGTGGCTCAAAGACATAAACATGTCTTTGACATTATTTCTTTTATCAAAAATAGATTTTCCCCATATAATAAATCCTGATTCAAGTTTACCTTCCCTCTACTTCTCCTAGTTCCTCCCCACTTTTCCTGCCAACTGAACCTACCATGCTTTCTATCTCTCATTAGAAAACAAACAAGCGCCTTCGGCCCCTGCCTGGTCCCTTGGACTGGAGCAGACACAGAGTCGGTCTGCTCCTGTCCTGTGGAGAAACTGAATCCTGAGTCATCCAGGAGCCACAGCACTCAGAGCAGCTGGTAAGAACTCCATCTCACTCCCTAAGCCCCAGAAATACATCTGGGAGCCAGGGACATCTAGGGCACAGCAGCTACCCAAACCCTGCCCCTCCGGAATTCCACTTCCCTTCGGCCCCTGCCTGGTCCCTGGGACTGGAGCAGACACAGAGTAGGTCTGCTCCTGTCCTGTGGAGAAACTGAATCCTGAGTCATCGAGAAGCCACTACACTCAGAGCAGCTGAAACTGAATTCTGAGTCATCAGGGACCCACTGCACTCAGAGCAGCTGGAGCCACTGCACTCAGAGCAGCTGACACAGAGTTGGTCTGCTCCTGTCCTGTGGAGAAACTGAATCCTGAGTCATCTAGGAGCCACTGCACTCAGAGCAGCTGAAACTGAATCCTGAGTCATCGAGAACCCACTGCACTCAGAGCAGCCGAGGAGCCACTGCACTCAGAACAGAAGGATTACCAGATCCAAGAGGTGGCCCGAGTCCCAGGAGTTCTTCCACCTGGGAGATTAGGGGCATAAGACCACAGAGACCTCTGGACTCCGAGGAGCTCTGCAATAAGCAAGATAACTGGAAATACAGATTCCAATCTTACACAGAGAGGGCAGGTACCACTAGAGTTACCCAGATGGCGAAAGGCAAGCGCAAGAACATAAGCAACAGAAACCAAAGTTTCTTGGCATCATCAGTGCCCAGTTCTCCCAATATAGCAAGCCCTGAACACCCCTTCACACCTGAAAAGCAGGATTCAGAATTAAAATCACTTCTCATGATGATGATAGAGGATTATAAGAAGGAATTAAGTAACTCCCTTAAAGAAATACAGGAGAGTACAAGTAAACAGATAGAAGCCCTTAAAGAGGAATCACAGAAATCCCTTAAATAAAACACAAAGAAGGAATTAAACAAAAACATTCAGGATCTGAAACTGGAAATAGAAACAATAAAGAAAGTTCAAAGGGAGACAACCATGGAGATAGAAAACCTAAGAAAGAGATCAGGAGTCACAGACGCAAGCATCACCAACCGAATACAAGAGATAGAAGAGAGAATCTCAAATGCAGAAGATACGGTGGAAAATATTGACACAGTTGTCAAAGAAAATGAAAAAAGCAAAAAACTCCTAACTCAAAACATCCAGGAAATCCAGGACACAATGAGAAGACCAAACCTAAGGATAATAGGTATAGATGAGAATGAAGATTCCCAACTTAAAGGGCCAGTAAATATCTTCAACAAAATCATTGAGCAAAATTTCCCTAACCTAAAGAACAAGATGCCCATAAACATACAAGAAGCCTACAGAACACCAAATAGACTAGACCAGAAAAGAAATACCTCCCGTCACATAATAATCAAAACATCAGATGCACAAAACAAAGAAAAAATACTAAAAGCAGTAAGGGAAAAAGGTCAAGTAACATATAAAGGCAGACCTATAAGAATTACACCAGACTTCTCACCAGAGACTATAAAAGCCAGAAGAGCCTGGACGGACATCATACAGACCCTAAGAGAACACAATTGCCAGCCCAGATTACTATACCCAGCAAAACTCTCAATCAATATAGATGGTGAAACCAAGATATTCCATGACAAAACCAAATTTGCACAATATCTTCCCACAAACCCAGCACTTCAAAGGATAATGGATGGAAAATGCCAACACAAGGAGGGAAACTACAACCTAGAAAAAGCAAGGAAGTAATCTTCCAACAACCCCAAAAGAAGATAACTATACAAACATAACTTTACCTCTAATAACAAAAATAACAGGAAGCCACAATCATTTTTCCTTAATATCTCTTAACATCAATGGTCTCAATTCCCCAATAAAAAGACGCAGACTAGCAGACTGGATACACAAACAAGACCCAGAATTTTGCTGCATACAAGAAACACACCTCAGTGACAAAGACAGACACTACCTCAGAATAAAAGGGTGGAAAACAATTTTCCAAGCCAATGGTCCCAAGAAACAAGCTGGAGTAGCCATTCTAATATCAAATAAAATCGACTTCCATCCAAAATTAATCAAAAAAGATAAGGAAGGACACTTCATACTCATCAAAGGAAAAAGCTACCAAGGTGAACTCTCAATTCTGAACATCTATGCCCCAAATGCAAGGGCACCTACATACATAAAAGAAACTTTACTAAAGCTCAAAACACACATTACACCTCACACAATAATAGTGGGGGATTTCAACACCCCACTCTCAGCAATGGACAGATCATGGAAACAGAAACTAAACCGAGACACTTTGACATTAACAGAAGTTATGAACCGAATGGACTTAACAGACATCTATAGAACATTTCATCCTAAAACAAAAGAATATACCTTTTTCTCAGCACCTCATGGTACCTTCTCCAAAATAGACCATATAATTGGTCACAAAACAAGCCTCTACAGATACAAAAAGATTGAAATAATCCCTTGCCTCTTATCAGATCACCATGGAATAAGACTGGTCTTTAATAATGACAAAACCAATGGAAAACCCATGTGCACATGGAAACTGAACAACTCTCTACTCAATGATGACTTGGTCAAGGAAGAAATAAAGAAAGAAATTAAAGACTTTTTAGATTTCAATGAAAATGAGGACACATCATACCAAAACTTGTGGGACTCCATGAAGGCAGTGCTAAGAGGAAA
>NW_021620876.1:6863719-6881856 GCF_004785775.1 Grammomys surdaster
GTTTGCTAGAATTTTATTGAGTATTTTTGCATCGATGTTCATAAGGGTTGTTTGTTTTCTTGATGTATATTTATTTGTGTTCTTTATATATTATAGCCGTTTACCCTTGGTCTTCATTGGCTAGCTGGTGAATATTTTTTTCTCATTATGTAGTCTTTTTCACTTCAGTGACGTTGTCCTTTGCTGTACAGAAATGTTTTAATTTCATAAGGTCCTATTTATTAATTGCTAGTAGCAATACCTATACTATTAACACTATTCAGAAACTTTTGATGTTGAGATTTTATTTACAGTGAAAGATAGAATAGTTTTTCATTCTATTACATGTAGCTATCCAGTGTAACCAGTAACATTTGTTGAACATGTTTTTTATTCTCTAATGAATATTGTTGGCTTATTCATCAAAATTAAGTGACTATAAAAGTGTAGGATTTTATGAGGATTTTAATTAATATTCCACTGATAAGTAAAGTCCAGTAGCCAAGGAGTTATTTGCAATTCTTAGCTTCTGGGAGAGAGTCAATTTTTCTAAGAATATATCTCCTGATAATTCTACCATGTTACAGTGGAAGGCCACATTTCCATGACAATTTGGGCAGGTATATTGTCCTGGATGAGGAACAAAAATACAACTTTACAGAAGACATAAAGTTGGGTTGGAAGGGAAATGGGTACATCTAGGAAGAGTTGAGTGCAGGATGGTGAATGTGATTTAAACATGTACAAAATTCAAAGAAATGATTCTGTTTATAAGGGTGTAGAGACATGTGTGTGCATGGAATTAGTGTCGATAGTGTATAGCAAAGAACCCAAACAACATTAGTACTCATCTATACTTAAGAAAAGGATGTGAATAACCTTTAAAAACTTGAAGGAAAACAGTCCATGATGGACTGGCTTGTAAGAACCATTAAAGTCACTTTGTTATGATGTACTAGGAACTGGGTGACAATGAAGGATGGACCAGGCATTGCTGAAGAAATTGGACATGATACATCCAGCATTTATATCCATTTCTGGGAAAATTAAGAAATGAGTTGATTCAGAAAAAAATCTTGAAACTGGTTTGGGATTCTAATGACTTTAGTGAGCCCTGTGCTGAGACATATTTCCAAGGTAGGCTAGGCTTTGGCAGATCTGAATGATTTAGTCTGGAATATAAAGTGAATTTGCAAAGGGTCAAACCAATCAAGAGGGTATAAGAAAGAGATAAAGGAGACAAAAATCTTGACTAAGGCACTTGAAAGCAAATGTGGGCAAGATTTGTGTAGAGCCAGAGTTTCCAAGGAAAATAAATTGACAGAGTCAAATTTAGTGTTATGAGCCTCTGGAAGGTTTTAACCTGAGCAAAATATTAATGAAGTTATAAATGACAGAGCAGTGCAGGTTAAAAGGACACAATTTGTCTAGGAGTGGGTAGTTCCATACCAGTACTTTACCCAGAGCAATCTGTGTACATTTGTTTTCTGCTAGAAAGTATAACAGGAGTGGAAATTTTTAACTCAGCCATCTGCTAATCTCTGTCCCAGCATGTGAGCAATGGAAAGGCAAAAAAAACCCGCAGTTCCTCTCTAGAGATTGTTGGAGATAGTGGCCCTGTGATAGCATTCAGTTGCTTTCTAGCTTGTGATAATGAAGTATATCATGGTAGAAGGGGTTGGTGAAAGAAGGCTGTTCCACATTGAGAGACCAGTAGACAGAGAAAGAAAGGTGCTAGAGTCATGGTCCATAACTCAAGGTCAAACCCAATGATCTAGACCTCCAAACAGGGCTTACCTCCTGGAGTTTCCACCATGTCCTAAGATTTTCATCAGCTTGATTTTCATCAAGCCTTCAATATGTGATGATTTAAAAAAAATTAAGATCCAAACATAGAACTGAATTATATGCCTCCCCCAATCATACGTTGAAATCTCAAATCCAGAATCTCAGACTGAGACAGTTTCTTGAAGGTACTGTTTGAATAGAAATTAATTTTGTGATCAGAAAGGTGATCTTTGGTCTGTACCACCATTTTCATTCTAAGAGATGAAATTCACAAGTCATGGTAAGAAAACAGACATCTATGAAGCAGAGAAATTGTTATAATTTTTTCAGGCTCAGAATACATTCGTTCCTCGAAGGCTTGGACAAGAATAACCAAGCTACACCCACAAAAGTTTCATTCCTTCTGTGATATTTCGTTTTGGTGGTTCTGACAATCTAAAACCAGATGTCATAATTCATGACATGGGACCAGACAGACACAATTTTAGCAAGGGTCTGATACAAAATATACTCATTAAGTCATATTTTCCATTATTGTTACTAAAACATAGATGTTTTATGATGAGACATGGATTGTTTTCAATGATTGATCTACAGTAAAATATAATTTTCTCATTAATCCTTAAGTCAAAGATTGTGAAAAACAAAAATGTTTTTATAAGACATGATTTTTTTCAAGCAGTAACTCTATTATAAAATATAATTTTCCATTAAAGCTTAAAACAAGTCAAAGTCTGTGACCTGAAAACTACTCTCTTGAAATAGTAATTATATATCAAAAGTGATCTAAGAGGTAGTTACTCTATTATTTATTTTTCTTTTAGCAAAAATGTAGAGATTACATAATTGTATCTACATTAAAAGCACTTTAGATTCAAGCTGGTTTTCAAAGAGCTATCTAGATACTTGTTTCAGAATTGTTCTTAAAACATTTCTGTTTGGTTTGTTTCTCAAAGCTGATGTTTTTCTCAATGGGTGGTTTGATTCTTTTCTTCAAACTAAATTTACATTTCCCCATGTTCACATCAGAGATGACATCTTAACTGCTTCAGATACTATATTTTAGAGGAAATTGTTCTGTCTTTTTAATAGGAAGACCACACCCAAGAGATGATTTTTACATTTTAGAAAGGATTTAGATTCCTTGAAATTTAATACACATATTTACTGCAACATAACTTTCTTCTTCTCATTTTAAAAGCTTGGTCTAACCAGGAAGCCAGAGTGTGATGGCACCAAACTAAAGGTTCACAAGAAAACTCTCAGCTTGTTGTCATGGAGTTAGGTTGAGAATAATGAGCTAACTTAATTGACATGCACCTGAGGTCAATAAAGTGCTCACTCTAAGATCAGAAAACTAAACACAGAGATAAAATGAACAAGTGGTATTGGGGCAAGCACAAGACTTAGGAATTGAATTACAGAGGACATAATTTGTATGTAGAAACATCTCTCTGTGTAATTCTAAGCCTCTGGGGAACTCAGAAACTTGTGAAGAAAGGCCCACATAGTAGGTTAAAGAATCATGCATCACAGGATGAGTGAGAGGATTTGCCTAAGCTAATTATTTATGCCTCTGTTAATTTTGTTCCCTTGCTATCCACATACAGCATCTGACTATTTACATAATGACAGTACAGTAAAAGCAAACAGAAAAATGGTAATAAAATAAAATAAAATAAAATAAAATAAAATAAAATGTTACTCTTTCATTTGTAAAGTATATTCTAGTTATGGTCCTCCTTTATCTGTGTGCCTCCTTTACCAATGTTGGGAAGTACTGACCTTTTATTTGTACTACAAATTCCACTGCATTATCAAAATCCAATCCTAGTTATAGGGGAAATTTAAGAGCCTTGAGGATCACTCAGTATTTTCAATCATGATTATTGATTTGACTATCAGACCTGATTACTGGGTATCTGCCTTAATTCTACTGGTTTTAGCGTGAGCTTTGTCATTACTAGTCCAGGCACATATCTTAATTTCTAGTATAAATAGTTCTCCCAGTTTTAGAAACATAATATACCATTGCTGTCTGCAAAGAAGGTCCACATCTAAAAGCCAAATACATGAGTAGGTTCCTGCTTCTCCTGCTACCTAAGAAATCTTAGAACTCTAAGCCATATATATGTAGCCAAGCAGGGGCACCTTTACTCCAGGTGGTAGTTCCTGTTAGAACAAGAACCTGTATGTGTTGACCAGAACTCCAACCTGAAGCAATCCATTCCTCCCCACAGCTCTCTGGACTAGAGTGGAAAATGTTGTGTTGTGACTTTACAGTACCTCCTGATTTGTGATATGAACCAGTATCTGGTTTCTCCATACTCTTTATCAGGAATGCTACATTGAACTGAACTGTGTGATAGAAAACTTCATGCCTAAAACATAACAATTAGATCATTCCTTAGACTTCTCAGGAGGCTATGAGGTAAGAGACATTGTGAGGTTGCTCTCTGAAAAGGCTCCTCTGTCCCTCCATCTGACTGTCTGTGTATTTTTGTCTCTCTGTCTCTGTTTCTTTATGTCTCTATTTGTCTCTCTTTGTGTTTCTGTCTGTCTGCCTTTGCCTCTCCTATGTGTCTGTCTCTGTCTTTGTCTCTGTCTATGTCTCTCTTTCTGCCTCTCTTTCTCTCTGTCTCTCTGTCTCTCTGTATCTTAATGAAGCTCCTCTCCAATATTTAAAGAGAAGTCCCTTCTTTATTTAAGGTCCCATTATGTTTAGATTTTTCATATAGTTATTGTTTCTGTCTAATATTCTCCCTCCCAGTTGTGGTCTTGAGGGTTCATCGTTCTAGTATATCTCAAGCCAGAGGGGAAGTATGAACAATGTGCCAGTTTACTTTCTGGAACAGCTGATTGTGTTAGTCTATTAGCCCCTCTGAGACTAGGTAATGTGAGGAGTTCCCTCGTCCTTTACATTATCCTTCCTACACTAGGAATTGTCTTCATGAGAATGCCTTTCTTTATCTTTACCCAGATCTCTGTTCCAGCAATGGATCTCCCTGGTGCTAAGCTCTGTATTGCAGAACGTTCTCTGTCATTAACTGAATGGTGCTTTGCAAGCCTGAGCTATCAAATCAATACTGTCCTCAGCTTCTAGAGAGCCTTGAATTTGAAGAGTGTAAGTTGTACTAACCCTGCATGAATATAAAGTTTTGTCCTTCTTAACACTTCCTGATCATTATACTCTATATCCAGAAGAAATGTTGTAGTGTCCATTTATAGAAAGGAATTATTTTCTATAACCACCAGCCATAGTCCCTGGACATAGGCAGTACCATAGTAAGAAATATCCAATTCACAGTGGTTTCAATAATTATCAAATAAATAAAAGATTAGCTTCTTCTCATTTCTAATACCTATATTGGGATGTTAAAGAGTAATTTGTTTAATGTTGTCACTCCTGTGTCTCTCAAGAATAGCCATTATCTGAAATATTCCCAAACTCTATGACATAAGGAAAGAGAAAATACTCCCAGGCTTCCCACAGGCATTATTTATTTAGTCAGAAGTAGCATACATTTTTCTGTTTGAAATTTGCCAGAATTAGATACTGACCTCAACCAGGCTCAAAGCAAATTCATAAATGCAAATGATCAGATGTTTTTAATGGAGGAGACCTAGAAATGCTGTCGCACATATCACTAGGAATTATTGCAGTGGCCATGTTTGGTACGATCACCAAGAGTTGCCTGTTTTAATGTCAAAAAATATGGGGAAGAAGACAGGAAATGAAGGAAAATAAATTTTGGTGTTCAGAAATAGAAATATAACAGAAAACTGCTGAAGTGGTGGGAGGGGCAAGAAACAGAGACAGAACTGAGAATCATCTTTAGTGAATCCAAAGATGAGCAATACTCACTGGAATAATTGACAATCAAAAGTACTCACAAGCATTCCCCTCTGATCCAAAGACCCTTAAAATTACTGTATATTCTGTAGTTTTTGACTAGTTCCCAATAGCAAGGGTACACTAAAAGATTCTCCTATGAAGAGAAGCTAAATTATACCTTTTGTGTTCTATTCATAAAGCATCTTAGCAGATTCTGCACCAAGACTAGAAATGGGAAATGTTGATATCCCAGGTTTATAAGTCAATATTGGTTTAAAGATGGATACAGGCCAAGCTTTTGCTTTCCATCAGAGGCTCACTGAATGAGAAGGGACTTTGTCACAGAGTTTGTCACAGGATTGAAAGCTTGGGACTGAACTCCTAGTTCCACTCAGTGTTAATGAATCACTGATTTCAATATCCCCTCAGTGTAACCTGGCAAGGAAACTCTATGTGGAAACAAGTTGCACAGCATGCCTATTATTGAGGTGAGGTACAGTGTGTCTGAGAGCCTGTGCTTTGGTCATCACCATTACATTCCAGCTGGGTGACTTTTTAACTTCTGAATGAAACAATGCTCAATGACTTGGACAGACTTCATGATCATCATATAAAGTCACATTTGTTTTTCTTTTGTTTGTTTGTTTTGATAAAGTTGCAAAATATTTTATTGAGGCACTCCTCATATTTGAGAATAAATTTAAAATGGGTAAGATGTCATCTCTGATGTGAACATGGGGAAATGTAAATTTAGTTTGAAGAAAAGAATCAAACCACCCATTGAGAAAAACATGGTGAGATGTAATAGCATTTCTCTAAAATCCCAATGAAGTTTAGTCTTTTCTTTGGTAATTTATGGAGTTTATTAAGAAGAATCAGTTACTAATGCACATCAAACTTAGCATTTTAACTCTTTGAAGAGTGATACTGAGGATTTTTTTAGGAATCAGAAACTCACTGATTAGAGCACTAAAATTGCTGGATAATTTGAAAAGTTCACCAAATTAGAGCAGTTTCAGAGAAAGCCAGTAGATATAGGATTATATTGGTGCAAGTCCTGGGGAAAAGTTAACTGAGCTGTAGTTTATGTGACTGTATTTGGCTTTATAAATTTTCTCTGTGGTGAACTCTTCACAAAATACAAAGTGCAAAAGAGAAGTGAGGATGAGAAAATATCCAGCAGCCCCTAACCTCTAATGTATTTATCCTCATTTGTTCTCCAAAAGCATCTCAGATTGCACTTGTCCCCAACACAAATTGGCCAGCTTAGTTGCTTAAACAGTGATGCTTCCCTTTCAATCTCTTATTTCTTCAGCCATCTATGTTTTTCCTTCAAAATGATTTTTATTTTTCTTCTTTTCTCTTCCAGTCCTAAGAGTCAGTGCTTTCTGAATACTACTACGATGATCAAGATGAATCCAGATACTGTTTAATGTCATTTCTCTACCAATTTTTTTTCTGGAACCACAAGAGGGTTAGAGTTGAAGATATTTGCTTTTTTCCATAGACTATCTTTATCAGTGTGGAGGACTGACCTTCAGATCTGGAAGGCTACAAGCAAGAGAAGCACATAGCATTCAGTTCTATCAAGGTACCTAGTAATTATCTCTTAACATAAAATCCAGCATATAATATGTGCTCTCTGCTCAATATATACTGGTTTCATGGAAGAACAAACACCATTAGTAAAAATTCCACAAAAGTGAAAAAATTCCAATGTTGTTCCACTACAACTGAATTTGACAGTGTCTTAGCGTTTCATTGCTGTGAAGGGACACCATTACAAAGGCAACTCTTATAAAAGAAAGCATTTAATTCAGGCTGGCTTATAGTTTCAGAGGTTCAGTCCATTATCATCACTGTGGGAAGCATGCCATCATGCAGACAGACAAGGTGCTGGAGAAAGAGCTGAAAAGTTCTACATCTTGATCCAAGGGCAACCAGAAGGATACTATCTTTTGCAGGCAGCCAGAGGGAGGTCCTGAATCTCACTGACAGAGTTGAGTGTGTATGTGTATGTGTATGTGTATGTATGTGTATGTGTATGTGTATGTGTATGTGTATGTGTATGTGTATGTGTATGTGTATGTGTATAAGTTTGTATGAATGATAACTCAAAGCCCAGTCTCCAAGTAACACAATTCCTCTAACAAGAAAGAAGCCAGCATAAAATGACCATGTTATCGTCCAAGATCGTATGGGTTTCCAAAGAAAGATGTATTCACTCATTATAATATAATATTTATTTATTCACTTTACATCCTGATCACAAAACCACTTCCTCCTTGCCCCACCCTCGCACTTCCCTCCTCCTTTCTCTTCTCCCCTTCTCCTCAGAGAAAAGGAGTCTCCCCAAACCCATAGGAATCAATATTCCCTGGAACATCAAGTCTCAGCTGGACTGAGTGCCCCCCCCTTCTCCCTCTCAAACTGTGGGCAGACAAGGCAGCCCAGCTAGGAAAAAGGGATCCAAAGGCAGCCAACAGACCCAGGGACAGCGCCCTTCTCCAATTGTTATGAAACCCACATGAAGACCAAATTACCATCTGCTACATATGTATAGGAGGCCTAGGTCCAACCCATCCATGTTCTTTTGTTGGGAGTTCAGTCTCTATGATCCTCCATAGGCCCAAGTTAGTTGACTCTGTAGTTCTTCTTATGGTGTCCTTGACTCCTCTGGCCTGCTCAATATTTTCCCCTACTCTTCTAGAAGACTCCTCAGGCTCCACCTGATGTTTGGCTGTGGGTCTTTGTATGTTTCTATCAGCTGCTGGATGAAGACTCTCAGAAGAGAGCTATGTTAGGTTCTTTCCTGAAAGCACAGCAAAGTATCATTAATAGTGTCAGGGATTGGCTCTCTCCCATGGGCTAGGATCTCACCCAGAAGGGGAAATAAATTAGACACTGGAAGAAGATGAAGAGAGGGAACTAGATAGAGAGTAGGGAACTGGGAGGGGAACAGAGACGGGGATCATATGTGGGGAGAAGGGAAGAGAGATAGGAGGAGAACTGAAATCAGTGGTGGGACATCTCTGGTGTGGGACTGTGTAAGGGTATCCTGGGTCATGGTTGAGCAGGTGCCTAGAACCCTGAGACTCTGCATGAGAACTGGCAGGAGTTCGGCGCCCCCCAGAATCCAGGGTCCTGAAAAGCAGTCATGTATCTATAGAATTACATTGTTCAGTCACATAGGCCAGACTATAGGCCTCAGGCCCTAGGGATTTACATACTAATGAAGGCCAGACAGCCCCTTCCAATGTGCAAAGGTAGAGGGTGTGACTAGAGGCCTCAGGGCCTAGGGATTTACATACTAATGAAGGCCAGAGGGCAAAACAAATTAAGCATGCCTCCCTCCCCCAGATCCTCCCCCCATCCTCCCCAGATCCTCCCCCTTTCTCCCTCCCTATGTAACTCGGGACTGCCCTGAGTTTTACTGGGGAATGCCTAGATCCATCCACTATCCGCCATGACAATAAAACCTTTTGGAACCAACGACTTCCTCATGTCACTGGGGCCTGCCACTGCCAAAGCCTCCAGGCCGCTGGAACCATAGACGTTCCTCATACATGTGGGACCAGCCACAGCGTGTGGAAGCCTCCCTGGGCCTCCACTGATGTGGCCTGCAATTCCCCTTCCCACCCCCCACCCCCACACTCTGGGACAAGCTGAAGATCTGGGATGGAAGCTCCTAGTAATATATGGGCATGACCTTAGCCGAGACTCCTAGCACCACTGGATAAGGACTCAGTGTATTAATTTTTTTAGCTTCATAAATCTGACCATTTTATTGCAGTCATTCCACGAAACAAAATTATTTTTCTTTTGTTTCTCTTAAGTCCCCTCAGATCACTAGTGTTAAATGTCCTGGATGCAGCATGTCCACCAGGATATCAAAGCTTAATGCTGGACATGGTGGTAGTGGTGTGTATGTGTGTGTTTGTGTGTGTATATGTGTTTGTGTGTGACTGCTTGAGTCAGTGTGTGTGTATGTATGTGTGTGATTGTGTTTGAGTGAGTTTGTGTGTGTGTGTTTAATGATGCACACAAGCAATTTCAGATAAAATAGTCATGTAGAGAGGTTGCACAAAATATAGATCCTATTATAGCTTAACTAAATAGAGTAAAGTCTTTGAAACAAATTACTCTAAATTCAGTCTGATATTGAATTAATATTCATCTGTTTCTAAACAAGACAACCAAGAGCATAAATAGATAATAAAGTTTTCTAGAATTTAGTATACATACATTAATACCTTTTATGTCTACTCAAAGGTGTAAAAATGTAAGATTACCCACTATGAAGAATAGTAGTGTGATATATTAGTGTAAAAAAGTTGTTTAATAAAATTTACTCTGAAAAGGCCTAAAAGTCACTCTCATTAGATGAACATGCCAGAAAATATTCAAAGTAGAAAAAAAGTAATTAGAAACCAATTTTTGATTATATGAAAAGTAGAAATAGAAAGTGAGAAAAAAATGTCATTATATGTAAAACTATAAAAGTTTCTTCTAGGAAGAGTCAGGGACAGTATAGCACTTAAGTATCCTGTCTTTTTAATGTGATTATCATAGGACACCATTATTCAGGAGAATATTGTGAGGTTATATGTTTCCTTTTTTAGACTAAGAGACTTTATGCTAGATAGTAACATGATTGACTTCAAGGCCATGTTGTTTGTTAACAATAACCTGTTTAAGATTCCAGCTTCAGCACTCTACCATGTCCTAGGTTGACATTCAGAGATTTTAAACAATTATACAATGACCCACATATCAGAAATGTTGACAGTCAAAAATTCAAAAGATAACCTTACAAGGCAGAGAACCTCAGCTCTAGATATGGTTTCTGACTCTTGCTAGCAAGACATCCAACAAATCAATTACTTAAAAGTATAGTTATTAACACTTATTCCCTAGTTTCTGTAGAAATTGTGAATGATCACCTATAGACTAAAAAAGAGACTCAGTCCAAACGTTGAAGCTGAAAACTGAGTATGTTTGAAAGCATGAATAAAACAGAACTGACTTTATGTCTTATGAGTCTTTAGAAAAACTAACAACTAGAATCCCATCTTTCTTAAGGATTGATTTCATATTAAAATATTTCTGTACTTTTAGTTTTGATATAAAATTTTAATTTTAAAATATGATTTAATGGCTTAGGATTTAATTGTGTTCTGCTCTGTTAATAATAGTCTTTGAAAGCTGATAGAACAAATAAAAATTACAATAAACATAAAACTGCTGTTTTCAAAAATTATCTTTCCTTACTATCTATAGTATAAGAAAAATATTATATTTCTAATACACACACATGCACATGCACACACACACACACACATAAACACATGCACACACACATACACGCAGATGCACAATTTGATGAATATACCATAGTATAATATTTTATGAATAATGGTCTGCACATTTGTTATAAGAAAATCATTAAGCCAAATTTATATTTTTTCTTATATTTCATTGTGTTATGATTTCTTTTATTTTTTATTAAGTTGAAATAGTTTTATATAAGATCCAAGAAAAATTCCAGGGTATTAACATGATCTGAAAAATCCAAAAATTTAAATACCTTGCTGATTTTTTTCTTAAATTATGATACTTTCAAAATTAAATAGCTCACACAAACGAATTTATGTTATTTCAAGAAAATCAATTTTTAAATTAAAAGCTTTGTTTAGGTCATAGTAAGACTCTTAAATTATTTTCAGAAGGTTAAACATATCATAACAATCTTTAAATGAAATGACTTTTTTCCTAGATGAAAAACTTTTCTAATTATGTTTGAGTTGCATTGGATTCTGCCAAAGAAAATTGATGCATCCTGACTCTTGTATATTTACTCATGTGTGTGTTTTATATATGATCTATATATATTATCTAACCCTGGAAGTTAAAGCAGAGTGATGATTACATTCAGAATCAAGAGGCAATATTTGAATCATTGTTCATTGGCTGCTCAAGGATATAAGCACCTGTGCTATTATCTAAAAGGTCAGATGGTACAGAAAAGGGATGTGTCAAGGAGTGGGATATTACAATTGGTCACAATGAAAGTTCATTTTCTAACATTTTCAAAATAAAACTCATTCTGGAGCTCTCTCATCTCCTTCATTGACATATCTCATATGGACTAAGATTTTTTCAAAGCATTGTCAATGTTGCTGAAAGAAATTTAAAGAAAACAAAATGGGTAAAGTTGACATTAAGAACAAGAGAGTATTTCTTTCCTACAATCACATAAGAGAGCTATTCTGAAAGCAGGTGTTCAGTGGCTTGGATTTGTTGAATTTAGTCTCACCTATGACTCACTGTTGAGAAATGTTGACCTATTCAATTTTTAAAATAGAACATTTTGAATAAGCTAGCCTATAAAGAAGTCAAACTAATAGCAACCATTAGTGACATAATTTTAAAGCATGTTTTTGTACTGCCTTCCCCAATTCTTGAAGAAAACAAGAAATCCTGCACATTTCCATAGACCTTACGTTCTTTGTCCACTGCCTCATTATGTTCCTAAGTCAGCTCCACTGTAAACATGTCTTTGTGCTTGGAAGATATCAGGTTGGTTATTTTGACCATGAACTTATTTCTCCTAAGATTTTCAGTGTGGAAGGCTACTTCCTTTCTATAGGCAAGCACTAGGGTGAACAGTTACAATACCATTTATTTTTGGAATACCTCAATGGTCTTCCATTAGTTTTATTGACTGCATTTTATTACTTCATTTCTGTCACAGACAGAACACTATTCTTTTTCCATGTCATGTTATCACAGCCTAAACAGTAGACAAAATTAATGCAAATTAGTAAACCACTCAAGTACATGTGCAATTCTTATCAATTATTTACCACACGTAATATATATGTCGTTCATCGCTTTTACTGAATTCCATGTTTACTTATTATTTTGTCTTTCCCCCTTTGTACATGATGGTTTACTACTTCTCTTGCTAGATGTTTATCTGTCTAATGGATGATAAATATTTGACCACCAACTCCTTGCATAAATTCTTCATGTCTTGTACAGTTCTGAAATAGTACACCTCATTGTCAGCTTCATGAGGTTCAGAATCACCACAGAAACACATTTCTGGTGTGTCCAGGAGAATATGTTTGTCATAGTTTATCTTCTACTGCCAACTTGACACAGACTTAAAAATATTTGAGAATAGAGAAGGTCAAATGAATAATTGCCCTGTCATGTTAGCATTTGGAAGGTCTGTGAGACCTTTTTTTAATTTATATTGAGGGTCCACTATGGACAGTGCCAATTCTGTGCAGGTAGGCCTGTATTGTATAAGAACAGTAACTGAGCAAGCCAGGTGGAGAAAGCAAGTAAACAATATGACCTCATAGCTTCTGCTTCAAGCTTCTGCCCTGAGTTCTTGTTTTGGCTTCTTGAGATAATGGGCAATAACTTGTAACATGAAATAAACCTTTTCCTCTCTAAATTACTTTTGATCTATGTTTTTTCAGTGTCAGAAGAAAACTAGCACAATGCTTCCAGATTCATCTTTAGTGTTAATAACACCATCCCATGGGTTGGGGTTCCAGTCTTGCAAAAACAAAAAGCATATGTGTGGTGCACTGGCATTCATCTCTCTGCTTTCTCTCTGTAGATGTAATGTGATTGGCTGCCTCACACTCCTACAACCACATCTACAGCAGTCCTGAGCAGCATGCCTTCCCCACCATGATGGAACATATCCTTAATCTATGATTTAAAGCAAACTATTTTGTTCTATTTTTGCATTTTTTGTCCATAGAAGAAAATAATATATCCTTAGAATTTCAACTTGTTAATTTGTACTTTAATACAATATACTTCTCTTTATTTTGTGTTTGTCCTTTAAATTCACTTATTTATACCTAGCTCTGTGAAGAAAGGACCTTACTTTCATGAAGAGAGAGAACACTGGGTTACTATGCTTTATGTCCACTTCCTTTTTTAATAGGAACTATAGCATGATGTCATCCACTATCTAGACTTATTTTCCAGCTTTTCTATGTCCTTAATAGGATAGTTCGATCTACACAGCCATTGAAGTCCACAAAGGTTTACTCTTCGTTCTCTTCTAATTACATAAAATTATTCAAAATGACAATTCATAAAATACTTACTTGCACTACCATGTAGTCTGAGATCCTTCAGCTCTTGACTGTACAAGTAAAATCAGGCTATTTTTATTAATTTGTCCTATCAATTTGTTCATTTAAAATACTTTTAAAATTATCCTTTTAATTGCTAATGTTTTTGATCATTCACATTTTTCCAGATATTCTAATGTTGTTTTATGTAACCATACTTAATAATCTCAATAGTAATGTTATATTATTTTTATTGTTGATAGTATCTTACTACAAATGAGGAAATGAGAATAAATGTCTATATTCATTGAATAAGTTAAATGTTGTAAACATTGTATACAAGTAAAAAAAAACTGCTAAATCTGTAATTCAAGAATATGCACTGACAACTCCCTGGTGTTAATCAGTTCTGTGCAAGGTTTAGACTTTTTTTACCTCTCTTCTGGGATGGGGCTACAACAATGACTATTAGTTGAACTGGAAAGAAAGAGGCTGCTATTCATCTGACTGTGGGAACACAAAGCTAGCCCAGAATTTATTTTGAAGCAGAATTTTCCCACATCTGTAGTTGTAAAACATCACAACAAACCTCTTATAATTGTTTGTGTTTCCTTGGCAATGGTACTTTGTTAGACTTTCTTCCTCTTATTTGCCACTGAGGACACTTGGTTACTAAATTCTTCTCATTTTATGACACACAAAATCCACTTAATCCTTGATTCTCCCAACACCCTTAGAGACAGCAACTAAGCTAACTTCTCTGAATCATTCAGGATGAACCAAATCATATGAAAGATGTTTCCTTGACCTCTCTCATCATGTGGTGTCTAGAGCATTGGTTCTCAACATATGTAGGTCACAACTTCTCTGGCATGCTGAACTAACCTTTCTCACAAGGGTCACATATCAGATATCCTGCATATCAACTATTTACAATAAATTTCATGCCAATAGTGCAGGGTGTCAGTTATGAAGTAGCAAAGAGAATAATTTTATGGCTGTGGGTCATCATAGCATGAAAAACTTATTAAAGGATTAGGAAGTGTGAGAACCACTTGTCTAGAGTAAGAGCCTTCAGTTCATCAATAAAAGAATCTTATTCTATCAGAATTCAGACTTTCATTGGTGGTCTTAAGCTGATTAATAAACCTTTAACAATGCATAGTTAATTAAGTAATTACACATAGTTCACTTTCAGAGGAAGAAACGCAAATAACTATTAAACATTTGAAAGGATGATCAATAGCTTTGTAAATAAAATGTGTATACATTCATATACTACTTTTATTTATCAGTTTGGTAGAGACATTGGACACTTTAAATATTTTTGGTAATAGAGGAAGGCACATATGCACTCATTCATGCAAGTGCAATTGTGATTTATATTGCATTTTCTGGAAGAATATTTGATTAAATATTTTTTTTCTTCACAACCCTGTAGCAAATCGTTGGAGAGATTGAAGCACTGAGTAGTTGTGCTGAGATTTTCTGGTAGTAATTTCATAAGAATGAAACCAGATGTCTCAGAGAAGGGTTTACTTAGATGGGTGATGGGATTATATATGTGTATTAATTACTTATGTACTGCTTTTGCAGAAACACATCAAACAAACAAGCCAAAGGAGTAAAGGTTCATTTTGACCTCAAGATGTAATGCCTTGTTGCATATAAGATATGGAGGTATTTCTGTTGGCAACAGCCTATAGCAAGGACTCTTCACATAGCAGCAAATAGGTTGTATAATGAGTAGACTAGAACGATGCTAGGAATTACCATCAAAAGCCTATTGATATTGGCCTATTTTCATGAGTTAAACCCTACTTCCTGAAAGCAACAGACCCTTCAAAACAGTAACATGAACTGGGAACAAGTGCTCAGATCAGTCGGATGTGGAGGACATTCTAGATCAAGCTATAGCAATATGAATGATAGAATTTCACTGCAATAAGAAATCTTTCATAAGTTCATATTCAATCACATTCTATGTTAAATTTAAAAGCACAATTTGATGAGCGATACATCTGAGGCATTGAAAATTCATTGCTAATTTTAGATTAACATGTATATGTCTTGATAAATACAGACAATATATTAATCAACATATTTCTAAATATTGTTTTTGGATAGAGAATCCAAGGAACTCTTTTGTGTACTTATATGCATTCTTCACGTGCTCCTTGGTAAATTAAAATCTGAACAAACAGTTTAATCAGTCTGAAACCTGCAAGTATCCAATCATCATTTGGGGAAAATGTACTTAATAGATACATTTTTTTCACCTTTTAAAATTGGCTTAAATGCTATTAACTATTGTTAAGAAAATCCATGTTATGAGCTTGATTAATACCTTCATCCCACAAGTATGATATTGTCAGATGTATGAAAGCATTATTTTCCTAGTAGAGAGAACACCCAGTAGTGGGAATTCTGAAACAAGTGTCAGTGATGTTCTGACCCATGCCTGCAAAGGTCGTCTGTGGACTAGACCACAGAAGTTCCCTCACATGCAGTAATTCAAATTTTCAGATGCCCAGAGGGAGCATGACAAACATGCTGGTGAGCAGGTGCCAGGGCACTCCCTCCACATACATATCTCCTTCATCAAAAATCATGAATCCAAATTAGATTGTTTTTTACTTTCTTAATTGTGCAATTCTTAAAAATTTAATGAGTCTTGTGGAGGCAGTAGCATCCTATCCATGTTAATGTCTTGATGTTTTTTATATGTGCTTGTAGGTTTTTGTGAAGGTTCTTATTGCCAGATAATATATACTAAAGAGTTTGAGGTAATTGAGCTGAGTATTAGCTGTATATTCTAAAGTGATTCAGTCTTAAAATTTTCTTGACAAATGTTTGAAACATGTTTAATGAAATTATTTCAAGAAAGAAAGCAGAGTAACCCCCCTTTTTTTTCTCCTTTCCTATCCCTACTGTTGAACCACAGTCAGCTGGACACCCCTGAGATCTCTGAGATATTAGGCCACCAACCAGACAACATACACCAGCATACCTCAACATGTATACAGCACAGAACTGCTGGGTCTTGACTCAGTCAGAGAAGATGCACAAAACCCTCAAAAGACTGGAGGCCCCAGGAAGTGGGAAGGTCTGGTGGGGTGTGGGGTCAGAGTGGGGGACATCCTCATGGATACATGAGGGGGGATGGGAGGTATGGGATGTGGAACAGAGGGTGGACTGGGAGGAGGATAACATCTGGACTATAAAAAAAATATTAAGTAAAATTTAGAAAAAAAGAAAACATTCTTCTGAAGTTGATTCTTCACAAATAAAGATGAGCAGTGTGGGTGACTGGAGGGATACCAGAGAAATCAAAGATACAGAACTTCTGACTGGTCTGTAGTCTTCTAATGACTGCTAACCCAATCATAGCATTAAGCCACATGGTTGCCTTTTTCTCTCCTATTTCTGTTTGTGTGGCTTAAAGCAATTGGCTACTTTGTTTTCTATTCTAATTTCAATGTCTGGGAAATCTGACTGAGAAACCAGTAGAATTCTATTTATTTTGTAGTGTTATTAACCAGTCATATTTCCTAATGATTGTAAATATTGACTGTCAGTTAAGGGAAGGATTTAAAATTTCTCATATCGGTGTATTTTGATATAAGCAGAGTCAACAATAACTTTCAGAAGTTAAGTTTGCTGCATTTCAGGAAGACAGAATGCTTCAGAGAACAACTTAGTGATGACACTTGGATGTCTGAGAAATGTGCAACTGTTATTGCTAAAATAAAAGAGGATATTTTAAATCAAATGTACAGGGAAAGGTATAATTTTAAACTTAGTCTATTTGAGACTCTATAAAGGGACAAGAGTAAAAAGTTCACAAGTACCTAATGTTTTATCAAGCCTGTACTTGAGGAAGTCTGATCACATATTTTATAAAAGATTTGATTCTACAGAATGTTAGATGCTCTTGTGCTGGAAATGGAATGTGTAGATTGACAATATTTAAGTGTACGGTTGTGAAAATTGTGGTTGTCATTGGATGAGACTTTGGGGTAGGAAACAGAGTTACAATATAGAATTACATCTAAAATAATATTTTATGCACATATAATGATTCAATTAGGTATACTAAGCCTACAAAGAAAAAACACTTTAAGATAATGGTAGTATTTAGGGAGCAAAGAAATAAGATTATTAGGCAATGCTCATATTACAATTTTTATATCTTCATGTATAGAACAACAACACTAAGACATTTATCATGGTTTCAGCATGATATTATCATAAAGAGCAATACCCATTTGATGATATATTACTATTTACTATGACAGAACTTACATGAGTTAATGAAACTAAGTTCAAATAAGCTTTATTTAACTATCATCAGAAACTTGCATGGAAAAAGCAGTAACCTTGTGTGTGTGTGTGTGTGTGTGTGTGTGTGTGTGTGTGTGTGTGTGTGT
>NW_021620876.1:6881866-6942124 GCF_004785775.1 Grammomys surdaster
TGTGTGTGTGTGTGTGTGTGTGTGTGTGTGTGTGTGTGTGTGTGTGTATGTGTGTATCATATCCAATGAGTGATAGAGGCTCATAGAACCCTCAGCTCACTGAAGGTATAACATAAAAATGTATCTAATATTTTGTAACTTAACTGACAGTCAATATTTACAATCATTAGGAAATATGACTGGTTAATAACACTACAAAATAAATAGAATTCTACTGGTTTCTCAGTCAGATTTCCCAGACATTGAAATTAGAATAGAAAACAAAGTAGCCAATTGCTTTAATTTTTCTAACAGAGAATAAAAATGTAATATACTAAATATACTATATTTTTCTAATTTTACTTAAATACATAATAGTATTAATTGAGTATTTCTTACCTTCCAGGTTATAGTCCTTTTGATCTCAAATAATTCATGCTGGTCTGTATGTCTTAGACATGTCAAGAATTAGTCTAAAGCTAAGTACATAGAGAAGTTTTCCAATAGAAATAGTTGTGCATCACTTCTCATGTCTCTGTCAATTCTAGATGATTTGTACAACATAAGAAACACTTGTAGTTTCCTTTAATACTATAAATTGTGAGACCATTGAACATTTTTTAGGCAGAAGCTTCTTACTCTATTTTGATGGAACAGCTGTTCGGAGAAGTATTCTAGTAAGAAAAAGATTATAATAATAGGAATGATAATAATTAGTATGATGATATAATAATAATAATAATAATAATAATAATAATAATAATAATAGAATCATTAAGAAGAAAAGAAGGAAGTGTAAATGGAGGTCAAAAAATGTGGTATTCTCCAAACTTGGGGTTTTTGTCAAAACAGTTACCTTTAACATTTCAAAAGGCTATAAGGATCTACACATTGCTTTGTCATTTGAGAAATATATTTCAGTTTGGAGTATTTGCTACTAGAAATGCTTTTAAAAGCAAAAATATCAACTAGTCTTTCTTGCAATCTGGTGAAAATGTACTATGTGCAAACTTTTTTATCACTCTCAAAAACACATGATTTGAAAACTTGAAATGAAGGACAATTTTACTCCTTAGAAATAATATTAAATGAGAGAGTAAAGGGAGAGTTTTTTGTTGAAAAATTGAAGTTAATAATTGTTTTTGTTTCTATTCTCTGTGAATTCAAGTCCACCTCATCAAGAGATCAAAGATCTGCTCAGATAGTGTCAGAGAACATAAAACAAAAACATGAGTGATAACTCAATATACTGTATTGTCTTAAAGATTTTGAGTTACTAATGATGTGTGTGTGTGTGTGTGTGTGTGTGTGCATACCCATGCATTACACTTTCTTTCTTCCCTTTTATTGAAAATAGATATAATTTACACCAATTACAACTTCCCTTCTCTCTACCTCTCCCAGTTCATCTTCATTTCCCTTCCATTTGGATCTACTCCCTTTCTGTCTATTATTTTAAAAATGGTCTTATAAGAGATAATAAACCATAACAAAATAAAATATAATAAAATAAAAACTATCACACTGAAGTAGAAAAATATAAACCAATAAAAGGAAATGAATCCAGAAGAAAGCATTAGAATTAGAGACACACACACTCAGAAGTCCATAAAAAACTAAGCTAGAAGCCATGATATAAACACAAAGGACGTGGTAAAGATTTGTGCAGTCCCTTTGCATGCTGCCTCAGTTTCAGTGAGTTTATATGAGCTTTGCTCTTGTTAAGTTAGGCAACCTTGTTTTCTTGTTGTCCTTGATGAAACTAGAGAAAAAAGTCATCTTCAGTGAGGTAACCCAGACCAAAAGGGGTTTGCAACCTATAGGAAAAACAACAATATCAAAACAACCAACCAGGACACCCAGAGCTCCCAGGAACTAAACCACCAACCAAAGAGTACACATGGAGGGACCCATGGCTCCAGCTGCATATGTTGCAGAGGATGGCCTTGTAGGTCATCAATGGGAGGAAAGGCCTTTGTCCCATGAATGTTCGATGCCCCAGTGTAGGGGAATGCCAGGGCAAGTAGGATGGAGTGGGTGAGTGGGTGGAGAAATATCCTCATAGGAGCAGTGATGGGGGATGGGATAGGGGTTTGCTGAGGGTAAACTGGAAAAGGGGATAGCATTTGAAATGTAAGTAAAGAAAACATCCAATAAAAAATAGAATTTAAAAAAGAAAAGACAAATATGATATGTGTTTGGATCTATGAACCTAGCACCTGCTAAGTCAGTGATAACTAAAGAGCCTCTAAAGTTTAAATATTCATCTTTGCTGAAGTCTTTGTCTATACAAGATATTTTTATATAATATGGCTCATTAAGTTAAAAGTTAAAATGATATAAAGTAACAATATAAATGTGCAATAAAAATAAAATAGGATCAACTAGCAAAAGGTCACTTATACAGATGAAGTCTTTCTGTCTCAGTGACATGAGAGCCGAGAACCTTTATAGGAATATAAATTGTTCTTCATGCAGAGTAAATGAGGATGATCAGAAGAAAGCCCTGGAATGTCATTACGCAGAGCATGAACTGTGTACTGTCTGTTTAAAACAACTGTCTACAGGATGGGAACACAGACATAGATGCACGTTATTTTGTAGATTTGTAGCAAGGTGGAGTTTTATTCTAAATCTCAATGGTCAGTGGGTCAGTGACTTAATATAGGCCTCTCTCTCTCTCTCTCTCTCTCTCTCTCTCTCAAATTATTGGTTTTTGAACTAGAATACTATTAGAATGATTAAATCTGTAGACAGCAGATACAATTTTGTAAAGTTTAAGTATAGTTATTATAAAGAGAAAGTGAGATCAGTGTATAAATTCCATAGATTGTGTCTCAGAAGCTATCCAATATTATCCAATAGACATTGTTCTTCTTAGCCTTTTTAATTAAATATTTTAATTAATTATTAAGCAAAAAAATTGAAAAACTAAAAAAAATAGTGAACAAAGGAAAATTAAAGATGTTCAATTCTATTTGATATTATTGAAAAATCACTTATGTAAGATACAATTTATATATTAAAGCATTCAACTTGATACATTTCATTATACACATACAACTATAAATCTATTACCACAAACAATCAAGGTAGTAAATATATCCCACACCGCTGAAAAATACTGGTTTTGAAAATTATCTTTTTTCCCTCAATACCAAGTCCATCCAAAGGCAATAGAACTATCAGTGTAATTTAGTTTGTACTTACTAGAATTTGATGTAATTGGAATATAAAATTTTTGATCTGGCTTCTTGAAATCAGTATAATTTAGATTTTTTTCAAAATGGATGCAGAAAGGTTCTTTGCTTTAATCTCTGAATAGTATTTAACAGCCTATTCACTCACCTGGTACTGGCACTTGGATAAATTCCAATATTTTACCATTATTTTATACAAATTATTTATAATACTTGTGTCCATGACAGTTTATGGATAAATGCTTTTGTGTCTTTTGCATCAATGTCTATGTAAAATGAGTTCTATGATGGGTATGTGATTGGCTTAGCAAGAAAGTAATCATTTTCCAAAGTTACATTCACTTTGCATCATCAGTTTGTGAAAGTATCATTGCTCTTCAAACTCACCAATGCTTTTAAAGTTCAGACATCCTATTAATAACAAGTATGAAATGATTTCCATATATAACTTTAATTTTTGTCCCTGGATGACTAATGATTTTAAGACTTCTTTTTTATGGCTATCCAAAGTATTCTGTTTTTTTTTAACTTTTTTGTTTATTTATTTATTGTCTTCTGTTTTTAAAAATATACTTAGTTTAAATATTTTTGCCTGAGTTTCATGAAATAAATTTGACTGATTAATTTTTATAGTATTGATGATTCTTTAGCCAGTATAGATACAAAGCATTTAGCATAGGAGATCGGCAAATACTCTTTTCAAATAATTTATGGACAGGTATGGTTTGTTTAAAATAAAACGTAGTGAAATAGAGACTTTGATTTTTTTCAAAGTAATTTTTCTATAAAATAAAACTGAGATATTTACAGATGCCAACAGGAATAAGGAAACTCATTTGTTCTGTCCCTTTCTGCCTCACTTCTGCAGTTACAAATACTTTTGTACCAATCTGTAGTTTTCTCTCCCTCTGCCCAGGGAACCTGTAGATGTAGTTTTACAATGTCTTCATCTGCTTTTGAGCCAGGAAATGCAAATCAGCTGCTGTTCTTCTCTTTCTAGAAACTGCATCTCTCTTAACATCCCAGCCCTGCAAAGGACTAGAGAAGTTCTGAGATTCACCCAATTTACAAACTAAAATATTTGTCCCCTATGTTTTCATGGATGCTATTAGAAAATTTAAGATTCATGAGGCAGATTTAAAGAATAATTTGTCACTCCCAGAAATAGTATTAGCCAGGTGCCAGTGTCGAAGTCTCCATTTTCATAAAGAGCACTGAAGTGAAAACTGAAAGCCTCATATTCACTGATTGTATTACATCAAAAGAAGCCCAAACTGGGCAAAGCCAAGTATCTTTCTGTGTTTTTAACCATGAGTGCTCTTTTCTCTACAGGGAGATTGCAGTACTCACCATAAAATCATTAAAAATATTAGGGCCTGGGTAATAACTCCTCAATCCTTTGTTTATCTAAGATAGCCTTTGAGAGATGTTTACTGAGAGTGATTAATTCGCTCTGGCTGTTCACATCAGTAATTTATAGAGATCTAATGTTGATTTCATTTTTCAGTGTTTGGCTGCTACCAACTATAGAAATACTTTTTTTTTTTGAAATTTTCATGGATATTTCACTTTATTACTTTGCTTATGTATTGTTTGAGGTAAGGTCTCACTGAAATAGCTTAGATTGGCCTCGTACTCTGTATGTAGAACTGTTTGTCTTAGAAGTCATGGTCCTCCTCCTGTCTTCCGCCTCATTGGTACTAAAAGAAAGGGTATGACCCATCAAGGCCAAATTTTAATCGAATTTGGAAAAAAATCTTTCTTTTAATTATTCAGCTCTCTTTGCTGCATGCCTTCCTTTGTGGGACTGCGTATCTTGGTTCATGGCTGTGCATGGGCCTGGATCCCTGAGACTCCAAGGGAGAAATGGCAGGTGTTCGACCACATCCCCAGAACCCAGAGTCCTGGCATGCAGTCTCGTCTCCATGGACCTACTTTGTTTACTCATGTAGGCCATTATAGCCCCTCCCAAAGCGCACAGGTAGAGGGTGTGACTAGAGGCCTCAGCCCCTAGGGATTTACACACTAATGAAGGCCAGAGGGCAGAGCAAATTAAGTGTTCTTCCCAGAACCTCCCCTTTCTCCCTCCCTATTTAACTCAGGTCTGCCCTGAGTTTCAGGGGGGTACATCCAGACCGTCTACCATCCGCCATGACAATAAACCCTTTTGGAAACAAGGACTTTCTTGTGTCATTGGGGCCTGCCACCACCAAAGCCTCCAGCCTTTGGAACCTTGGGCTTTCTCCTATTTGTAGGATCAGCCCCATGGAAAGCCTCCGGGACCACCATTGCAGCCTATTTTTCCACATTGCTTCATTTCTGGAGTATCTAGTTTCATGTACATTTAATCGCTTTGAATTTTCTCAAATCTCACTGTTGATTGTGAGTTCAAAGTACAGCTTTTGTATTTTAAAGTTAGTTTTTAACTGATTCATAGAAAAAAAAAACTGTACATATCAAAGCTTTAACATGGTGTTTGATAAGTCTCCTAGTGCATAATATTTGAATCAGGATAAAGCCATATAAATCCTTCTCAGACACCCAGCCACCAACCAGGCTGCTTACACTAGATGGTCCGAGGCCCCCCAACACATATACAGCAGAGGACTGCCTGGTTTGGGCTCAGTGGGAGAAGACATACCCAACTCTTGAGAGACTTGAGGCCCCAGGGAATAGGGAGGCCTGGCAGACAGTGGGGGGTTTGGAGAGAAGAGAAATGGGATGAGGAAATATCAGAGTGTGGTCCATGAAGGGGATAATGACTGGACTGTAAAAAAGGATTAAAGTTAACAACAACAGTAATAAACAAAGTCAGTCAGGTTGAACGTGTTTGATTCTTTGTAGGTTTGTTTTTAAATTTTTCTCTCCCTGCTAAAACAAGATCCTCTTCCTTCCTGATATTCTCAGTCATGACTATTTTACTCTGGTTTTGTGGAACGGGCTTTATTCAGATTCACTCTTTATCTTAATAATTATGTGCATTGGGCTGTGTGTGTGTGTGTGTGTGTGTGTTATATACATATGTGCCTGTGCACATGTGTACACAGGTGAATGTATACTGGTGCAGGCCAAAAGTTATCAGGTATCTTTCCGAACCCTTTCTGGTTTATTTTGTTGAGATAGACAGGCTCTCTCACTGTATCCAGAGCTCACAAATTCTGATAGACTATCTGTCCCACAACCCTCAGAGATCCTGTCTTTACCTCCCCCAAACTGGGATTATAAAAGCATGCTTGTGTTTTTTATATTGGCACAAGAATCCTAACTCAGATCTTAATACCTACACAGCAAGCAATTTACAGAGACACCTCCCTCACTCCTTCATTTAAGGTTTTTTCACTCTCACATATCTGTGCTGATCCATCTTCAAATGAATATTGTAAAGAGACCTTCTGTATATATTGAGAGTTCCCTCTGTGCTGCTCTCTCTTTTCTGGTACTGAGCCTGAGAATCCCAACAGCTTTCTTCTTTCCAGACTTCAAGCTTAATTACCTCCATGGAGAAAGACGCTTCAATGTTGCCAAGATTCTTCTGCTCCTTGCCATGCTCTGGAAACTCCTCCAGAGAGTTATCTGGGAAAACTTTGGGGTTTACCTCATTTGCTTCCCACCTCCTGGAGACAAGAGTCCTTTCTCATTCAAAGTCTAATATTTTAAAGTTGACTTTTCTGTGTATTTATTTTCAAGTTATTTTCAGTAGTTGGTTAAATCTATCCATGGTCAATCTTTGTGGGTCATGAGCAGCCAATAGTTACTCTTTGCATTCGTTTCATTTTATTTATGTGCAAGTCTCTACACACATGTATCTTAGATGCCCACAGAGGTCAGTAGAGTCATTGGATTCCTTGAAGTTGAAGTTCCAGGTGTTTGTTGTGCTGCCTGGTATGGATAATAGAATCCAAAGCTGAGCCCTCTAATAGAGGAATAAAACATGTTGCCAGCTCCATAACTACTATTTTTAATGAAGGAATGATACTTCTCCTTATGCCAACTCATATTTGGATTCTATTAGCACTAAATCACAATTTGTTCTATCTGGGAACTGAATCTTTCTAAACCACCATTGTTTTGACTAGATAAATTCTAAAAGCATATAAAAAAGATTGAAACCTCAACACCTTAGAAAAACAAGAGGTGATTGAAAGCATCTATTCCATTTTCATTGTTTGCAAGATTGAGTAGGAATAATGAAAGGGGTTGGCCGGTAGCCATCCTATTTGTGTTACTCTGAGAGCAGAGGCAACTCCTAGGCCAGTGTATTAATTCCTCAACTCTTGTAGGAAACAGCATAGAAAGAATGTCCTGGGGGTTTGTTTATGTTGACAGAGCAGGCACATTTCAATCCACTGGTTTCTCTCAGGATTTATATCTACCATTTGCTTTTGAGAATTCAGTGTACTAATCAACATTTGTTTGGGAGTCGCATATACACACAGCAACAAAAGAACTAGTAATAAGGCAAAGTTTGGATTTTATTTACTGCAGTAAATAGTATTTCTCTAAGGGCTTAATTCTGGCTTGTGAAATGCTCTGTCATCTACAAGCAAGTCAATAGAGAATGGGAAACTTAAAATAATTACAAGGGAACCCCATAAGTACAGCCACATGCTTAAAATATGATTTCAAACTTAGTCATTTTCAAATGCATGGTCCATGTCTCAGTAGAATAGTGCATCAGAACCTGAGCTCTCATTTATGTATTTTAAATAATTGAGCATTAAATAACAATAGAATTAAACTAGTGGTTTCATGGCTGTGTTATAGCCTGGAAGGTTTTAGTTCAGTATTTACCTCTCTTAGTCTTTCTCCTTATTTCCTAGCATCTGCCAGTAGAATATCCTCAATAAATAATTTTAGCTCTACAGTTCATATGCTTAAATGACTCTTTTGTCTACATTCTCTATTAAAAATTAGCATAATAATCTTTAGCTGGTGGCATTACAGTGTACTGGCTTTGCAGCCTCTGTACATTCCATCAGTCATTAATAGACCAGGACCTCAAAAAGTTCCACTTGTGTGTGTGTCCGCTGAAAAGGCCTCCTGAGATACTGAAGAACTGTTAGGGAAAGAAAATAAGAGAGTCATCCTTTATCCCAAACAATAGCTTGTAAGTCACTGGATTGTCCTTGTTTTATATACATAATATAAAATAAGAGTTCAGGTTGCTGTGAATTCATGGCTAGACAGAAAGAATATGTGTGGCATTCTTTTGAAACCTTTGGTCTTCAAGAAGACAAGATTCTGCCTTTTGCACAAATAAGAGTTAGGATATAGGGGTTTACTTTTGCGTCTTTTACAAAGACAAACACATGGGATTTGTAGCATGATACTTCAAATTATCCTTATAGTTCATGAACTTAAAAATTATGAAATTTCTACCCCATCTGTTTAGTTTTATTGGCTACAAAGTCACTCAGGCAAATTAAGTAAAATTTGAGTCTGAGTCACTTTTCACTTCCTCTCCTGTGACAGGCAATATTTACTCCTTGAGAAAATACCTCAAAATATCAAAATATTAAAAAATATCATTTGTACACAAAGTAGCTCATTTGTACATTACTATTTCATTCATATCTAGGATAGTTGCTAGGCATTTATTTTTTATTTTAACTTCATAAGATTTTTATTCTACTTGTATATACACCTGTCTTCAAATTAACAAAAATAATTTTTTATTGTCACAATTTTCTAGAAGATCAAAACAAAAAAATTAAGATAGAAAAATTCATATTGATTTTTCAAGTAGAAAATTATATCTTTCCTTTTGTATTAGTGGGTACATTTTCATATTTATGAGCATAGGCATATACATACAATGTTACAAGTCTGGAGATCATAGGAAAATTCAGATCTCTGTCTTTGACCTCTACCTTCTTTGAAACAGATTATCCTATGATTTGCTTTTTTGTATGGTAAGATAGCTGGTACTTAGAAATTTTGGGGATTCTTCTGTTTCCTCCTCTTTCTTGAAATCCCCACACTGTGACTGCAGACCTATTCTACTATATCTGACTTTACATGGGTTCTGGTAAATGACTACATACCACCTGTTTTCACAATGAAGTCTAGTTCTACTCAGCCATCTTTCCAGCCAAATTTTTCATGTTATAATATCCACAGCAACATAGCAATTTTTGAGCATGGCATAAAAAGGCAAGCAGATTTAAAACTTGTTATTGCTCTCTATCTGGTGGTCACCCCTATACTTGGAAAGTCTGCTTCCATCTCAGTAAACTCTATTTTCTACCTAATGTTCTTCATGTTCTCCTCCAAATACTGCCACATACTATATATGGTTTCATTTTCTCTGGTCTTATCATAGCATTGCTTAGCTTTTCCATAATATTTTTGTTCTCTCACTTGAAAGACCCAGGACTCCCTAAGTCTTTGTGTGTAGCCTTTAACCTTGTTCTCAACCTAGTAGTCAAGAAGGAAAGTATAGGAAATGCCTCTGAGGGTCAGAGTAGTCTTATAGGTTAGGAAAATGACTCTAAAAAAAATAAACAAACAAACAGTATGTTCCTTAACTAACAAGAATGCCTGCCCTTAGCATTCAGCCAATCCAGTGAAAACAAGAACTCAAGTATATAAATACCTGATTTCTGTGTCAGAGATTTTATAGAGGTTAATTATGAAATACCAAATCACTTTCAGCTAGAAATATAAAGCTGAAGCTTTACCATGCCAAAACTCCACTATGTAAGGCCTTTCAGAAAAGGGAAAACCGACAGCAGAGATCTAGTTGGAAGTTTTCATAACAATCCATGAAAGTGAAGCTGGTGGCAGTAAAAAGTTCTTGGACTTCAGGTATAACTCAAAAACATGTCAGCCACATTAGCTGATAGAGTAGGAAGGGTAAAGATAACTAAGATGACCTCGAACTCTTTGGCGTGATCAAAACTGTAAAAAGTTGTTCACCATGTACCTAAATGTCAAAAGTCACAAAGATTCACAAGGATTGGAGTTAGGTTAGTTTTAGGAATGCTAAAATTGAAACTCATTTGTTGGACAAAAGGGCCCAACAGGAATCCCCAAACAACCCAGACTATTGCCAAGACTATAGGTAGCTCTCCACAGACTGAGAGCAGCCCCTGTTGCTGAAAACAACACCTACACAACTCGTTGATGTTGAGCCAGTACATACATAGAGCCTTTACGCCTAGGATCCAGCATCTTTGGTACAGGAAGATACTCTCAATACTATCAAAAGAAATATAAACAAAAAGACAGCCATAAACTCTTTATCAACACTGGTGTACCTGCAAGATATACGAGGTCAATTGTGAGACAATGCTTGTAGGAGTAGCCAATTAAAAACTGGCCTGACTTAAGGTCCACTCCACAAGATAAATACCATACATGACACTGCTGACCCAAAAACAGAGACCAAATAATTCAGGAACCTAGGGTAAAACCAAACAATGCTGGTTTAAAAAAAATATAATGATAAAATGACTTCTAGAGATATTCTGCTACACTCATAATCATAACCTTATTCATTATCAGTGATGCTTCCTCCTGGAGCAGTAGAGAACATTTACAGGCCTACATCCAGATCTTATGTATGAGAGACCTTGGAACAATCAACCTTATAATGGGATGTCTCCATAAAAACCCTACCCTCAGAACTCAGGAAGTTATAAGGCAAAGGAGGCAGGAGGAATGTAAGAGCAAGAGAGAATGGATGACACCAAGAAAACAAAATCATATGTAATTGCTGGTTTTGTGTCAACTTGACACAAGCTAGAGTCAGCAGAGAGGAAGGAGCCTCAGTTGAGAAAGGGGCTTCAAAATATCCAGCTGTAAAAGCATTTTCTTCATTATTGATCAATAGTAGAAGGCCAAGCTCATTGTGAGTGGTGACACCTCTTAGCTGGTGGTCCTAGGTTCTACAAGAAAGCAGGCTGAGCAAGCCAGTAAGCAGCACTCCTCCATGGCCTCTGCATCAGCCCCTGCCTTCAGGTACCTGTCCTGTTTGAGGTTTACTTTTTTTTTCTTGATTTCGTTCGATGAAGAACAGTTATATGAAAGTGTAAGCCAAATAAACCCTTTCCTTCCCAACTTGCTATTTGGTCAGGTGTTTCATTGTTGCAATAGCAATCCTAACTAAGACAGACTCTAAATAAGCATAGGCAAAGCTCAGGTGAACTCACAGAGACTATAGCAGTGTGTACAGGGCCAGCATGTGTCTGCATCAGGTCCTCTGCATTTGTATTATCGTTTCAGGTTTAGTGTTTTTATGGAAACTCTGAGTGTCAGAATGAGTGAATCTCTGACTCTTATACCTTCTCTTGGCCTTTTTTCTTTCAGCTGGTTGGTCTTATCCAACTTTAATATAATAGTTTTGGTTTTATTTTATTATGCTTTATTTTTTAAAAAAGTCATCAATATAGTGAAAAACAATGAAACTCATGACTGGCATCCAAGAAGAGGTAGCATCATATGTACTTGAGAGACAAGGCTATTAGCACCTAGGAGATCTGACCAAACTACAGAAGTATACTAGACATTAATGGCAGATAGTATTTAACTATAGTTCTAGTATGATATTGTTAATGTGGGATACAGAGAATTAAAAGTTAAATGACTCAGTTCTACAGTACTTTCACAGGTAGGATGGATGATATGAGGAGAAGCCAGATGAAGAGACCCAGTTACATATGCAGAGATGAGAGGCAGATACAGGAACAAGATCCAGGAAAAGGGAAGGAAATATTTTAACAGTAGAGTGATGGATTATTTTGTACATAACTAGTGTTCATTCAAATTTCTTTTACATTGGGATTGTCTGCTTCCATTCTTCCTTAGTAGGAGTCATTTTATTTCTCTTTTACTCCCAAAACAGTCGTCATCATAGGGTTTGTAATGCCACAGTGTATCTTGGTACCTCTTGTACTCTGAAATAGAAAAGACATCACTTTAGTTCCTCAACACAAATGTAAGTACTACCATGATTTAGAGTCTGACCTTCTATATTCTCCAAAGAGTGTGCTGTTCTCTTTAGACATTACCTCATTAATCCTAAGGAATAAGTATATAAATATTAAAATGTATTTGGAAGCGCATGTGAAGAATTAATTGTATAAAATAGGTCATGTAGAACATTTGAAATAAATAAAACAAAGTTATCTGTAGATAGATTGTTATGCTTTTATGCATGCATATTCATGGCTGCCACAAAGACTGAATCATTGAGACACCAATTCCATGTTTTCTTATGGTATTTCCATGAAAAAACATTCAAATGTTATTTCTGATTTAAGACTATGAACATCACCACAATTATTAACGATACCCTTAATCCATGGTAGCACTCTGGTACCAAATTATCACAGTTGCCCTGTAAAAGGTTTCTAGTGTTATCTACTTTTAAAAGAAGACCTCTTAACTCCTCTTTTAATATCCAAGAATGTGCCCAGTGTCTCATATATGAATAGGACATTAGGTTAGAATAAATTAATTTCAGGTAGTAATCTAAATATTAAGCTAGAACAAAGAAGTAATTTCAGACAGCAATCTAAATTTTAGGCTAGAACAAGGAAGTAGGTTTCAGAAATGAAAATGACTTTGGGCTAGGACAGGGAAGTAGTCTCAGATACTTTGGTCATCCTGAAAAGCTCTTAGAAACAATGATAACAGGAGTGTTAATGGAATTGTGTTTAATGCCTTGCTTGTTCTTTGACTATTTGTGATTATTGTCTTGGTTGTTCCTTGACTACTTGCATCTATTGTATTGCTAGAACTTCAACTTAGAACTGACCTTAATATATTCATGTAACTAAAATAGTATTAAAGCAAAAATGAGGAGCAATGATGGGATGGGGGTCTAGGAAGGGGAAACAGGGAAAGGGGATGACATCTGAATTATAAATAAATAAAATATCCAAAAAAAGAAAGAAATCTGTGAGAATAAAACATAGTGGAGGTCCTGACTCTTCAACTGTCTTTGCAAAGTACTCTGGGCAAAACTGTTATGAAATTCAAAGAAAAACTTAAAAAACAGGATGTGGCAAACAGAACTAAACTAAAGGTTCTTAGAAAAGAAATAACAAAATTAATGACTATCAAAAAGAGAAAAAAATTAACAAAGGCAATCAGATAAAAATAATATGAATACTTATTTCTACCAGTACCTATCCATGTATATATTTAAGACTTTAAAAGTAAAACTGACTCAGGATAAGAAAAGAAAATCACAGACCTACCTTCCTTATTGAAATAGGTATAAACATCTGACAAAGTCTAAAGCAACCTATATGACAAAGCCTATATGCTATATCTTTAGGCAATGATGAACCATAGAATGATTTTGAGTGAGAGGAACTTAATCATGTGTGATAATATGAAAATAAATCTTTCCCTGGTATATAGCATATGTTACCACATAAGGATACATTCTGCAAAACTGTTCATGTTCTTCCAAGGTGGACAAGTAACCGAAATATGGCTCCTGGCAACACATGTGATTAACCAACACTAACATGGAAGGCTTAAGTTTTGACTTAACTATGAAGCTCTCTTTCATGCCATAGATAGTTGTAAAGAATCAATAAGAAATGTAGTACCCTGAATCAGATAGATTCAGTAAATGGTAGTTAAATTGTCGTGTCATTTAACAACATAAACCATGCTTTAAGTTGTTGATTATAACTACTAGGTAAATAGAATTTAGTTCACATGTATAAAATAAATGTTGAAGAGTTTTTCATCAGTGATTTTAATAATGACTACCTATAAGAAAAAATGCATAAAGATAGGAATTTATGTACATGTGAAAACAAATGTAAGATATAAAGTGCTATGTATAAAGATGGTGAAATGTAGAATTCTAGTAAAATGAAATTCAAAAGTAGAACTCATACATAGATAAAACTGTACAATTTATGCCAAAAATACTTTTAATAAGTAGGAACAATTTTTGAAAGAAAATTTCCTTTAAAATGAAACATTTGTATTGGCAACAGCCTAGTTTAAGTGTTTTACAAATGGAGCCTTATTTAATTTCTTTTTCTAAAATTATATAGCTTGAAAATGTAAATTTAGGATTGGAAAATGGTTCAGTTAGTAAAGCTTCTGCTGCATCAGAATAAGGACCCAAGTTTTTATCTCTGACACTCATGTAAAAGCCAGGCATTTTCACAGATCTCTAGTTCCAGTGCTTGGGGCCAGAGATAGGCAGGAAACCAGGGCTAATTTGGCCAGCTAGTCTAGGCAGTTTAACAGAGACCCTGTCTCAAAAGATAGTGTGGAAAGGAATAGTGGAAGACACTATCAATCTCTAGAGTTATTTAGAAACTGAGTCTTTGCACATGTACACCCCTACTCCAACATGACCAGTATCCTCATAAACAAATAAATAAGCAAAAAGAGACCCACAAAATAGATTTCAATGTGATTCCAGAGGCAACAGGCCATATATCACAAGCCATATCAGAAATTGCAAAAGCAAATAAGGTCTCCTTATAGCTTCCAAAAGCAACATGGCCATACAGATGCCTGATTTCAGTCTTATGTTCTTCAAATACATGAGACCACATTTGTCTTCAGCTACACTGGTTATACTCATTTGTTTTAACATTTGTAGGAAGAGAAAAAGATGAGTAGCTTAGGAAGGCTTCAAATGACACTTTCGATAAAAGATGTAAATCCCACTTTGAACTTAACATCTCTGTCTGATGAATTATCTCAACTGTAAAACAGGAATGATGGTAGTGTTCTGTAACTGCATTACAAGGCCTGAATGACAGTTCCTAAGAATAGAAGCTTGTACCTGAAGCAAACAAGGTTTCCTCAGAACTCATTATTTTATCAGATATGATAAGCCTTGCAATGTGTGTAATGCAGTGCTGTAATATGAAAAAGAGTTGATAGATTAATTGCTATTGTTATTAAATAGTAAATATGTAAAAAGTACAAGTTACCTCAAGCATAGCAAGACTTCAATAAATTTGTTTCATCATTGTTAGTCTTGGAAGTAATTAATGTATTTTTTGTTATAATTCAAAGCAAAAATGAATTGTTTTAAATAGTAATTAATGCCTGGCCAAACTCTGAAGTTCTGTGTGCCTATCATTGTAGTTTTTAAAAAGATTAAAGTGTATTTATTGTTAGAAGAAGCTGACATTACAATGTTGTAACCACAACCTAAAAATGCATTCATCTAAAATATAATTTGTAAATAGGTTGAGTGCTTAAAGTATGATTTATTGACCAGGGGAGTAAAATAAATATGATTATAATTACAGGCAAGTCTATGGACTATCAAAGAGATCAAGATGAAGGTTTATAGAAAAGTGAAGAATGTCTTGCACAATGAGGAAGAGTTCATGAGAACATATCAGGACTGCTAAATTCAAACAAGCAACAGACAAGGAAATCTCAGGAGAAGGGGAATAATATTTGAAAAGACAGTAATAAAAAATAGTAATAAAAAAGGTGGGCAGTGGTAGACCATGTCTTTAATCACAGCACTTGGGAGGCAGAGGCAGGCAGATCTCTGTGAGTTCAAGGTAAGCCTGTTCTGCAGAGCAAGAGCAAGTTTCTGGCAAACCCTGTATAAAAAAACAAACAAACAAAACAAACAAAAACAAAATGAAAACAAAAAACCCAACAACAACAACAAAAAGCAGAACAAAACAATCAATTTCCTCTTTTAAGTACTGGGATTAAAGGAATATTGCTCTATTTTTAGAAAATGAACATTAAATTATTCATATGAGAAGGGATTACACTACACCTGCACTCACGTTTCATTTATATCAGTAAAGTATTATGTATTATATATGAATATATTTCATACATATATGAAAATACCTTATTTAGTAAATATATATATGTATATACGTACATACATATATATATATTTATCAAAGATGGGCAAAATATTAACAAAGTAAAGTGCCTGTGTAAAGAGATAAGGATTATATATACTAGTCTTGTAACTTATTTATGCATTCTAAAATCATATCAAGGTAAAAAGTTGGCAAAATGGTTGTATCAAAAAAGAACACACAGGGACTTAATATGTAGAAATGTTCTGATTAGTCACTTAGAATATGAAGTTAGTTTGATGAATAGCATAAAACCTGATTGGCACAGAATCTAGGTTATTTTGGGAAAGAAATGAAAACCAGCTTCACAGACATTCGCGTTTGGGTAATTGTACTCACACATAATTAGCTGGAAATGAGAATTTCTTCACATTGTTTTGTTCTAAACAATAGGCATTTACAAATGAAATGATAGTTTTACAAAATCGTTTCTGAGTCTTATTTCTCCTATACAAAATCATCTGGTTTCTTACCTCTCACAGTTCTGTGGAAAAACAAACACAAGAACATACGTAAACATCACCACATTCGTCTGAGAGAAATACTGAAAACACTCATTTCAGCATCTTTTGTAACTATAAATGGGACAATTTGCAAATTTGTTTACCTGTTGGAAGAAGAATTTTTCTACCACTGCTACATATACACAATGGAAGGTAAGACATTATTTTTCATTAATGATTTTTAAAAAGAGCTTTTCTTCATTTGTAGTAGTAGGTTTTAAATTGAAATGCTACCAAATTGATTCTTTATGTTTTGATATTACAAAAGAACCTTTTTGGAAGTGTTATAAGCCATCCTATGAAAATATCAATGTATCCAAATGCCAGACCTTAACAAGTGCAGCTTAACTTCAGATAAACTTAAATAAACTTTGCCTTTAAATATGATTAGAGTTCTATATATCTACAGTATTCATTTTTGAGCAGTGATACATATATAGCCATTTATTAGGAAATACTTTTTGATTAATAGACCTGTTTTATAAAATCTTGTTCACATAAATATGTATCATAAACCAGATTCTAAGCATCCTAAATTATGCCAGAAGGAATGGGCTACTAATATACCAGCAGCATAGTTAATTAGTAGTGACAATATTCAGCAGGCTGAGATCATTTTTCCTAAGTAACAGTAAGATACCTTTTCCAAGTGACAGGCATAAGAGGACTCAAGACAAGCTCAACAGGAGGAAAATCATGTCTGGTCCCGTGAATATAGCCAAGTACACATGGCTTACAGAAGAATCTACTACTGGCAATTTCCTAAACTTGTAATTCCTATAATTCCTTACTGAATCATAAATATTTATCCTTACACCCACAGCTATGTATAGATTTACCCCTTTATTGAAGAAGCCAAAAAGGGTCAAAATTTTAAAAAACTGATCATGGGCTGTGAAACACCCATTGATATATCTGTAACATAACTCCTGCAACTAAGGCTCAGGAACATCAGGGAAGAAGCTGCAGTAAGACTGTTAGAGCCAGAGGACAAAGAGATATGTAGTGGCATTGTTCCTTCTGGCAAGGATGGGGGAGCTACATTCACAATACTGCAATAATATGTCTGCCTAAACACGATCTGAAGCATTCCAGCACAAGTTGACATGTCAGTGTGGATGGGAGAAGTCACTCAAAGCTCCATCACTAGATGAAAAGTTCCAAGCAATTCCCAACTACTAAGAAAGGGAGAATAGTGTTTCCAAGTATAGGCCCACAATTGGCTACCCACTATCAATGGTCAACCTTGAAATCATATACACAAAAATAATACTAAATGAACTCAGTAGGTACATACATACATACATACATACATACATACACACATACATACATGTGTGTGTTTGTATGCGTCACATTCATAATCGTGTGTGTTATATCTAATGAACAATGTGATTACAGAAAAAGAGGACATAAATTTGTGAAGGAGCAGATGGGGACATGGTAGGCATTGGAGAGAAGAGAGAGAAGCTATGTTGTAACAATACTTTTATTAAATTAAAATATTAACAACTGTAATAAAAACTAAAAACATCAAAAAATTAAAGAAGCTACAGATTAGTTTAAACATTTATCTGCCCTTAATTGTTTATTTACAAGTGTTTCACTGTTCTAAAGCAAGTCATGTAATTGTTCAGAACATTGGTGACTGGCAAGCACAGACAGTGCTGTAAGAGAGCTTCAGCTTATGCTTTGCACCTTCTGGTATAAGCTGGACTCATTCTCACTGTAATGACTCTGTCAGCATGCGGCTTGTGGATAGCTTAACTGACATTGTGGACTCAAGTGTGGCCTGCAGCCAGAGTGTGTCAGCTCCATCTAAATCATACTCTCAACAGGCTCCCTTTGGATGCTTTTATACAACATTTGATTTCTCTTTTTTCCTAATTTAATTTTTTATTCATTTTACATCTCATTCACTGTCCCCCTCCAGGCCTCCCCCTCCCATAATCCTTTTCTGACATCTCCCTTTGCCTTTTATTCTGAAGGTGTGGGGGCATCCCTGTGTATCCTCTGACCCTAGCATTTTAAGTCTTTGCTAGGCTGGTATTTCCTCTCTAACTGAGGCTAGACAAGGCAGCTCAGCTAGAAGAACATATCTCAGAGACGGCTTTTGGGACGCATCCCACCCTTGCTCGAGTTGTTCAGGACTCACATGATAAACAAGCTGCACGCCTGATAATATGTGTGGAGAGGCCCAGATCCAGCCTGAATATGCTCTTTGTTTGGTTGATCAGTCTCTGAGAGCCCCAAGGGTCCAGGTTAGTTGACTCTGTTGGTCTTCCTTTGATGTTCCTATCTCCTTCAGGGCCTGTAATCCTTCCATTTATTCTTCCATAAGTGTAGCCAATCTCAATGCTCTGTTTGTCTATGGGTTTCTGGACCTGTCTTCCATCAGCTAATGGGTTGAACCTCTCAGAGGACACATGCTCCTGTCAGCAAGCATACCAGAGACTCATTTATAATGTTAGGGATTGGTGCTTGCCCATGGGGTGGGTCTCAAGGTAGACCAGTTACTGGTTGGTCATTCTCTCAATCTCTGCTCCATCCTCCTATGCCTTCGTCTCTTCTAGACAGGACAAATTTTGGGTTGAAAGTTTACAACATTTGATTTCTTAGAAGACAAGAACAGAAATTAAGCATGCTTTTGAGTCTTGGACTTGAAGGTTTATCATGTCACTCTTCTGTTAGTCAAAACAAGTCCATTAGAGCGGGGGCAAATAAATAAAATACATATTCACAGGAAAAAATAAAAATCTCGATGGAAATGCATACAATAAAGATAAGAGGAATTAGGTCATTCATCTTAGTATGTGATCTATAACTCCAACACATAAAGGCAGAATTTCTTCTATTCCCCCTTTGAGGAATAATGACTCTCCGTCTAAAATTTGTGTATTTGTATCCATGTGAAATATTCCAATATAAAATATTCTTTCTAAATCTCTTACATTGTTATTGATGTTAACACATTGATTTTAAATGGCTTAATATAATAATGGTGAATTTAAGATCACTAATTTTATGTGCCCCTTGCTTAAAGGCACAGTGATCCTGTCCAGTTCCAAGTAGTACAATATTTTTTCTGCAAGGAGAAAAATCATGTTATATATGGATTTCTATATCCGGTCTTTGTTCTTACAATGATTTAAAAATCGTAATTTTAAGCCTTTCTATGACTAAGTTTAACAATTTGTATTCCTGTACAATCAACTAACTCCCAAAATTATCTCATGTTTCCATTATCTGTGGGTTTATATTTCCTGTATATCTTAAGTGTGGTGTGTTGTAATAATGGAATCATATAAAATCAGTTGCAATACAAAACCTTGTAGGCATGCTGACATCATAGTTCAGGTTTTCTTGGGAAAAAATACAGGTGCAGAATAACCTTCCTCTACTTGAGGTGCTGATCTTACATCTCTGTGAATTGACTCAATGCTATGTCCCAGAAGTGAACATAGAACAATTAAAATAATATGCATGCAAAAGTACTTCAATTTATCTCAAAATTTGACACACAAAAATGTCATGGCTGATCTGTTAGGAGAGAAACTATGGGACCAATATAGAGAAGAAATAATCTTCCCCAGCCTTAAGCATAGGGGAAATTTTGTTCAAGACTTTATTTTTTGAGGCAGATGTTCCATTGTGTCACTGAAAACTACAAGTATAAAAGAATTCTTGCTGAAAACAACAACAACAACAACAAAACCCCAAACAAATAAAAATAAAGCTTCCAGAATTTTATTTTTACTTTCTCCTCTCATTTCAGTACCGCATTGTCTCATTTCACAAATATATAGCATTTCCCATTGAGTATCTGTAGTATTTAAAACATCAGTTGGTTAATTCAATACCTACTGATGTCAAGGTAAATTAAAACTTTATATGCATCTGATATGGGCAGTCCTGTGCCAGAGGCTGCTTCCTTTCTATCCTTCTACCCTTTCTGTCTCCTTAGTAGAGCCATTTCTCCATAATGGATACTAACCCTAGGATGAATATAAAGAGGAAGAAATGGGGATCTGCTTCATTTGAAGAGCAGTAGTTAGATACATCATGTGGAATATGTTGCATTTGTCAGTATCATTCACTATTTCCCAGTGGGTAGTAATCAACACTACAATAAAGGAGCAGAAGGCAATAACCCAAGTAGACATGATAGAATCGATTCTGTGGGACAATCTCATTATTTAAATTATACTGTGAATATTAACTAATATTAAGCTATGATGATGATTGCTACAATATTAATATGAGAAAAAAATAAAATCCTACTGTATCCAAACAATGGGTTTTAAAATTATAGGATGCTAATTGTATGGGAAAGCTATACAGAAATTTATGACTAGCCCTGCTACAGCTGTGGTACATGTTTGAGGTGATCTGAGAACTCTCTGGTCTTCTGTCCCAACTTTCCAAGGGCCTATGTGTGCACCCTGGCAGAATTCTTTAGTAAGAAGAATGCTTTAAAAGGGTGTGTGCACGTGAGTACAGTTCTCACCCAAGGAGTTCAGAAGAGAACATAAGATCCCTTGGAGTGTGAATTACCGGAGGCTGTTGGACATTCAGTGAGGGTGCTGGAGATCAAACTTTGGTCTTCTACAAGAGCAGCAAGTTCTTTTCACTAACAAATCTCTCCAGCCCACCCAAAATTCATTTTTATAAGTCATTTTCTTGTGACAAAATATAAGTACATCCAAAAGATAATTAATACAGTACAGAGAATTCTAGTGCCCATCACTATCACCTTTTACAGCACAACCGCTTACATTGATTATAACTAAAATTCAGCACAGCATTAATGACTTAACTCTCTCAATATCATTATTCACATTATACTGTGGACACATGAATAGTTTTTTCCCATAGGACACATTTACCACTGAATACTATTGAATGCCAAAAGTCCATGAAACCTCATATATTGAGAAAATAATTGTGGATATTCCGTTTACAACTTTTATTACTACAGTAATAATAATATGACCAAAAAATCTTACTGTCTCCAAACACAATGTTCCTCTGAATCTTTCTGAGCTTGCCTGTGCTAGTCAAGAGCTTTGGTTTGAAGTCCTTAATCTCAGTGGCTATCAGAATGTGAAAGAATGGAAAGCCTATAGTCTGCTAAATAGATTTAGAATTATTCATTTTTGTGGTATTTTTACTTCCTTGTAATGCCCTCCCATTCTTGACTTAAAGATTTGGAGAAGACAACAAGCATATTTATACATTAGCTTAAATGTTGCAGCTATACTTCATTCAGCTCATCCTCCAGAACAAATTAAAAATGAAAAATAGCTCTAAGTCCAAGCATCATAAAGCAGCAAGTGGAGTAAGTGGTCAGGTTCTTGTGGGAAAGATCTACCCTGCATTTCTGCTCCACTGCTCTGATTGGATCCTTGGTGTAGGTGGTGACAGACTCCCATGTCCTTCATTTATTTACTACCAGATTTCATTAGAAGACTGGAAACTTGATCCCATAATCAGTTTGTTTCCTTACCAGTTGCTTGATTAGAGCAATAGCATCATGTTAACAAAATGGATTACACTTGTATCTGCATTCACCAGGCCTTGAATCTCTCAACCTGTCAGCATTTCCATTTTAGCCATGATGTATCCAGAGGATGTGGCTTGGCTGAAAATCAGCTGCAGGCATCCACTTGAGCATCTCCAAATTATTTTTGTGTTTAAGTCCAATTTTTCTTCATTAATTGATTTTTTTTCCACAGAAAAGAGAGACAAATCTGTCTCCTTTCTACACATACCAATGGATTGGGTTTTTTTTCCCTCTCCCTCAAATACACAAGAATTTTCCAATTGTCATTTTAAGTTACGTCAGAACTTAATAATAGAGATGTAGTATTACATTGGCATCTAGAGGCCTAGAATCCTCAAAGTTAATTTTCTCTTTTTTTTTTTCTCGCTGAGAATGTATCAGGAGGGTCAAGCACATACTTGAATGGCTCTCTTCCTAGGAATAAATTATTTTTGTAAGTGTAAGGAAACATTTTAGAAAAAGAAGCCCCCTTTTGTCATCATGTGTTATAGGATAACTGGTTTGATTTACGTCCACTAAGGTGACACCATGGAAAGTAAAGATCATTTTACAGTTATGATCATTACATTTCACTGGCCTAAGTGCAAAAGAAAACCTTTCAGAATCAAAATAAAGCATTATTATTATCCCTCCCCAAGTATATGCTCACATTCACTTCCTGAGATTTTACAACATTGATAGAATTGAAAAAATACAGCTTTGCAGTGACTTCATGAAATTCACAGTCAAATGGATGGAACTAGAAAATATCATCCTGAGTGAGGTAACACAGACACAAAAGAACAAACATGGTATGTACTCAATGATAAGCGGATATTAGTCCAAAAACTCACAATGTCCATGATACCACCCACAACCTATATGGAGCTTAGAAGGAAGGAAGACCAGCAGTTGAATGCTTTAGTCTTGCTTTGAGGAAGGAACAGGAAGATCATGGGAGATGGGAGGAGAAAGGGACCTAGGAGGGAGAGAGGAGAAGGAAGAATTAAAGGGGAGCAGTATCAGGAACTGGAGGAGATGTGAGGGAGATACAGAGGGTCAGGAAATCAAACAAAAATATGTAGGAGGGGATGAGATACTGGGGATAACCACTGAAGTGTTTCAGACACCAGGGAAACGTGAGGCTCCCAGGACCCAAGCGCAATGACTTTAGCTGAAATGCACAGAGAAGGGGGAGAGAGAACCTGTAGAGACCACCTCTAGTACATAGGCAACACAGGCACGGCCTCTGGTCAAGGGACTGGACCACCAACTTACCTCCATGTTTTTAACCCAGTGTTTCTGTTCAAAGGAAGAACAGGGACAAAAGATGGAACAGAGACTGAAGGAAGGGGCAACCAAGGACTGCCTCACCCATCATGTCTGTAGACACCAAAACCAACACAGCTGCCAGGGTCAGTGTGGTAGTTCCATGGGAGACCCAGCCAGCAACTGACTAATGCAGATATAGATGCGTGGAGCCAACCGTCAAACTGAGCTCAGTGAACCTGGTGTGGCACCTTGCAGAAGGACTAGAGAAGCAGAGGGGGGTTGCAAACCCATTGGAAGAACAATGTAGGCTGGCTTGACCACTCAGTTCTCCCAGAGTCTAGACCACCAACCAAGGTGTGTACCTGGTGGGTTGCATGGCTCTAGATACATATGTAGCAGAGGATGGCTTTACCAGACAGAAACTGCAGGAGTGGTTCTTGGATCCGGGAGATTTGATGCCCCAGCATAGTGGGATGCTGGAGCAGTGGGGTGGGAGAGTGTAGGTGGGTGGGGAGTACCCTCAAACAGGTGAAGGGGAGAGGGAAAGGCGATATGGGATGGAAGATTGGTGGACGAGTAACTGGGAATTGGGATACCATAGGATGTGGTGTTGGTGGAGGGTTAACCGGGAAGTGGGATATCATTTGAGATATAAACGAATGGAATGATTAATAATTTTTAAAAAGGAATTTTGAAGTGAGAATTTTGAGGGATTATTTTGCAATAAGGACAAATATCCTTATGAAAAATACACAGAAAAATATGACAGAGCAGAGGGGACAATGACCAGGAGGGAAGGAGTTGAAATGTTGCCTCCACAGATCAAGGACTTTGAAGTCAGCAGAACCTGACAAAAGCAAGAAACAGAACTTTCCCAGGGAGCCCTTAGAGGATGTGTGAGTTCAGACCTTCAGACCGAGAAATTGCTTCTGTCTCTATGAGAGGGTGGAGAAGGAAGAGGAAGCATCAAGAGTAAAAGTGAAAAAGTATAGGTATGATCACTATGTAAAGTTAAAGACAGGGATATATATGAATTCTCCACTGGGGCCCTGGAAGTCCTAATCAATCTAAGAATAGACACCTTCACTCCTACCACAAAACCAGGAAAGAAAAACTCAAACTGTCCCGATTAGGAATCAATGAGGACGAAATGTCACAAAACCACAATCAATCATTTTTTTCTAGCATATTTGGAATCTATGCAGACAGTTTATATATTCATTTGCTTCACTAGAATACCTATGAAGATTAAAGCCTGAGCTAACGGTCTTGCTTTTCCACTCCGCTCCACTTTTATTCTTTTCTTAGTGTAGGCTTCTCTTCTGGTTCACCGAACTCTTCATTCTGATTTCTAATTCACCTGAATGCAGAAGTATCAAAGTTCTATCTGGAGGAGATTTATTGTGAAGATCACTGGGGCTGACAAACTTCTGCTAAATTCCTACATTTGCTTAACATATTAGGAACTGGTGGTTTAATTTACTATGCTACATCAATAAATATAGGTATATAAATCAACACTTTGCCATTCTAAAGGCAGTTTATTTTAAAAAGTGATACCTTTTGACTTTAGATATTAAATATATCTATGTATATATTATGCATATATTCATTTCTATCAACTTACAGTGAAGTATGTCTCTTCAGTAGACAGTGTCCAGGAACAAGGATCAAATAAAATAAACCCTAGAGATTGAAGGTTAAGGTCATTTCGTTCAGTATGCCAAAATTATGTTTATGTGACTGTCTAATTACAGTCACATGACCCTGGTGTTGAGGGTTCACTGAAGCTTAATCATTTCTGTGGCTTGTTCTGTGGTCTGAACAACTCATTTCATGTGTTTCCCCAGATTCTACCTCTAATAAGACTGGACTAAGTTGTGTGATCTCTCAAGTAATTTTCATTTCTGAAATTCCTTTGGTGTAAGAATACAAAGGAATGTCTGCTAGCCACCAATTTCAACAAATTATGTATGCTAAGTGCTTTACTTGACCATCCTGTGTCTCTTTCAAAGAGATTACTATCCTCATTTTATAGACTAGAAAGCAATCATTTAGCGAGATTAAGTAACCGATCAAGCAAACAGCAATGAAACTGGGATGTTGTGACTGGAACTATCATCATCTAGTCCTGTAAGCTTAGCCATTTTGCTATTTTATAATGATGTGGCCTTAATGCTTCTGATTTAGCAAACAGTCATCTGGCTATTGACTCATTGTTCTCTGGTCTATGCCATACAGCAAAAGGCAATCACCGCAGTAATGAAGCAGTAACCTGTAGGTATCTGCAAGCTTGCTATTGAAAACAGATCCCCTCTGGAAGCCTGTGTCCCTTCACTTCTCAGTGAAAGTGTCTTTTTGACATGTGTTCATCATTTGACATAATATTCAGTGTATTGACTTACAGTGCTTGGTTTTGCTTTTCTGTATCTCCCATGGTTGTTATATATTACAGGAGGTTATGTGGTTGTTTTAAGAGAATTTCTGTTATTTGAAATACTTTCTTATGCACAACATTCCCAATAAATATTTATTGAATGAAAGGATAATTATAAAACATATGTAAATATTCTATCTATATTTATACTTACGATATCACAATATTTAAATTATCACTTTTCAATTATTTTCAGTGAATCTTGTCTTACTAGTAAGTGTTTAGTCAATATTTAAAAGCATAGAATCCATTCTGATGTGTAAGCTGCTATCTTGACATAATTAGAGTAGTCAAGATTATCTAGCTGATCATGCCTGCAAGACCTCACTAGAGTAACAACATGGCCCTTTCCACACATTTGTTCAGCAGATTATACTTGTGGTTTCCACAGCCCCCAAAGTTAATGTCAGTGGCTTCACACATTCAGAAGTAGCCCTTTCAGGCAGTTTACTCTAATCATGTAATAAGTATTCAGTGTGTTTCTGTTGATTGACTCTAAATTGGAGTCAACTCATTTCAAATTATCTCTCTGCCTGGGGAGCTGCATCTGAGATCCAAAACCATACATTCTCCAGTTTGTGTGTTTAATCACAGCACTGCCAGTGATTTCTATTATATAATTAAATATGCTTGATCACAAACAAATGCACCTTTTGGTTAGGAAGGATGAGCATATTGCTTGCTGAGACACAGGAAATAAAACCTATAACAGTGCCCCTGGTTTTACTTGGAAGCTAATGACAATATTTCTCATCGGCACAGATGAATACATACAGAGGAGGCTAGAAATAGCTATATGATCACATATGAAAGAGACACATGCAGCGTTGTAGTGTATATAAAACCTGTGCTTGGGGAAGCCCCATCAGAAATATTCCAAGTTGCTCTAGCATTTCTTTGTTTCATAAACTTTCACTAATTCAGCTGGAAAATGGGACATGCTAGATGGTTGAGATTCTGCAACCATTAACACCATGAATGAGCAGCAAGTGCACTCTCTACAAAACTTTTCACATGGCTCCCATTTTCCCCTTTTGACACTCATTGAGATGTAGGACTGCCAATATCTCTATTAGCATTCTCTATTATAACTAGTCCTGAATCATGCATGGCTGATTCCCAAGTGGCTAAAAGACTCTCAAAACAAAATACATGACATTGATTTGTGACTTCTGTGCTGGGCTCCTTTCAAAGGGATCACTCAGGTAGCACCTCTCATCATCACTACAGACAAGGATGTATAAGCATAAGTCCAAAAATTACTATTATACTGCCATGAACCAGGTGAAATTATCTCAATCTCTACCTTAGTTATTAATCCGAGAAACGTGGATCTCTGGTTAAAGAGAACATGAACAGGAGAATCCAAGGTTTTATATTCTTGACTAATGTCTGAGGTTAGAGCAAGATCATTGTTACTAGTGCCTAGGATGGCATATGTCCTAGATTATTATTGAGTGAGTGTTTACAAGTAAGGGCTCAGAACAAGAGAGAAGGTTCATAGAGAGTGATACACCTAAACCAAACAAAAATACTATGTGCACAACAAACAGCAACTAAAATGTTTCCTTGGCATTCAAATGTTAAGGACACCAGGTCCCACATCTACTGTCTGCCTCCTTGTGTAGACTTTGTCTGAGACAGGAATTACATACAGTGAATATTAAATGAAAAATTTCAGCTTCTTCTTTTTTTCAAGAAGGAAACTGAGAATAAGGTGAAAAGATAAAATGCTTTTATACAAGCTTCCCTGAGGGCTTAGAGAAAGGTCACCTTCACTTGGAAACAGTACAAGCTACCAGAGACAATAGCTCATGTTGCCATTAGGAAACCTCATATAAGAAAAATACATTTAGCAACAGAAAGATTTGCCCAAGGCTGTACTTTGAACATTTAGTTATGGATGTTGGAATACAATTAGGCTAGTAGAATATACCATGTTTAAGATTATTAGAAAGGAAGACAAGAGGAAAAACTGACTCTTAGTCACATGGTATACAAGTACTTTCACTAGGAACATATTTTATTAGTTTGCCAATGCACTATGGGGCTCACAGTGTTTCCATTGAATGACACATGTTTTTTTGTTTTGTTTTTTTATATTTGCTCTAAGTTACCAAAACTGTTTTTTAAAGGGCTTTCATTATGAATCTAAATTCACAAGTGAGCCCATATGGCTTTGGCAGGTAAGAATGCAAAATATAGGATCTCAACACTTGAACCAAATCTAGGAGTGACATAAACAGACTTATTGCTCCCCCACAAAAAATAACCCATCCTTGATACATCAGAAACAGCATCATGTAAATTCCAAGAATACTTCTTGTTAATGCATTTGCCATACTATCTCATTAATGGAATTCCATTCATAAAAATGAAAAACCATGTCAACAAAGCATGATCTTGGAGTTTTCTGAACCACATAAACAGAGAACATCATCTACTGCAGCTTGTGTTTGGGGATTCATTCCGACTTTCTGTGGAGTTTGGCTCTGAGCCAGTGTTGATATCCTCCTTTTCCAGAAGAATCCCTTCTCTTTTGTGTTTCAGAATCTATATTCACCCTGTCCTTGGTGTGGTATGTCCTTGTTATGTCTCCTGGCTGAGATTCAGACCCCAGTAACTAAACTTAAAGTAGATTCTCTCATGGGACATTAAAGTGTCTGTTAAAAAACTGAACTTTAGCAATCACATCCTAAACTGAAAATTCTGGCCTCATCAGTAGAGATAGTGTAATTGTCTTTTAATCATAACTTAAAAAGCCCCAAAGCAATTCTATCCAAAGCTTCCAGATTTCAGCATACTCATTATAGTTCATATCTTTTAAGAGAAAATGTGCAAATGGTTATACTAAACAAGAGTAGGAATGTAAAGCAAAACATATTTAAATACTATAAGGTAATTTTAAATGTTCCTTTTCTCTTCTCAAAAGACAATTCTAAGATTCAAAAAATCATTTTCCTTTAAAAGACAAGAGAAGACAAAGCCACTGAACACTATGAGGAGAGTGACTTAGTAGGATGGCAACATATAATAATTATTTTAAGCTTCTTGGAGAAGTTCATATATGAGCACTGCATCTTATATCATTTTTCAATTCCTCCTGGGCTGTTCTCCCTAGAAATAAAATTTGTTGTTTTTTTAAAAGCTGTATGTATGCACAAAGAAACACATTCCTAAAAAGAATGAGAAATATTTGAACTATTATGGTCTTAACTTATATAACTATTCATGTGGCCATAGCCTACATTTAATCCTTTTCACTATCAGCCTACATATGTTTTTTTTTTTTTTGCCCTCATGTTAGCTAGTTTTGTTTTCTTGCCTATCAAGGTGACCTTACTCCTTGGGTGTTTGGACCATTTAGCAGTCATTCCTGAATTTATGTGTTCACTTTTCTATTAACTTTCATCATGAAGTATATTATCTCCTATTTACTAGACCTATGCCTCCTCACTATCACTGTATCATGCAGCCCAATTTCTCCTTAATAATTAGGATCAATCACATGAATGAGCAAAATGAGTTCATTCATTGCCTATTTGTATGGAGGCATAGTGTGTACCATGACAGGGCAGAGGTTTTTAAATAGCGATCAGTGGAATTATTGCACTGTTCCTTGGTGAAAACATTTTAAACATTTAAGACTTCAAGAGAAATACAGCATAATCATATTTCTAAGAAAGTACACAGTAATTGCTAATGGATTGTTAATGTTAACAGTAAATGGTTCTTTTTTGTTGTTGTTCCATCCAAATTTCTCACTGTAAATTATGATCATGACATGCCTGGCAACTTCTTTCTTTCTTTCTTTCTTTCCTTCTTTCTTTCTTTCTTTCTTTCTTTCTTTCTTTCTTTCTTTCTTTCTCTTTTTTTGATATTTTATTTATTTACATTTCAGATGTTATACCCTGTCTCCATCCCCCCCCCCTCCTTTTTTGCTTTTAAACCATTTAAATTACATGCAAGTATTCAGGTCAGTTCTACACTGAGAAACTAGCAATACAATAGATGCAAATAGTCAAGGAACAAGTAAGACAATAAACCCAGATAATCAAAGAACAAGCAGGACAATAAACAGAGTCCTGTGATCACTCCCATGATCACTGTTTGTAAGGGCTTATTAGGATGACCAAAATATCTGAGCCTACTTCTCTGCCCTAGCCCAAAGTCATTTTCATGCCTAAAGCCTACTTCTTTGTTCTAGCTTAAAATTTAGATTCCTGCCTGTAATTACTTCTTTGTTCTAGCCTAAGATTTAGATTCCTGCCTGAAATTACTTCTTTGTTCTAGCTTAATGTCACATTCCTCCCTGCACTTCATTTCCTTGTCATTGGCCAATGTCAGATTCCTTCCAAGCAGCCCATTTCCTTGCCCTTGGCCAATGTCAGATTCCTGCCAGGCAGCCCCAAAAGCTTTCCACATCTCCCCTTTTTTATTTCATAAACAAGACTAAGCCTGACTTAGGTGGTTCTGACAAAAATGCCATCCTATCCCATCGTGGAATATGCATTATCCAAAGCAATGTACTTCTGTCTTAGGTTGGTAAGGCTCTGTGCAGAATCTTACCCATCCTTGGCTTGCCAGCCTGTTAATTTAATAACTCTGTCTGGGGGTCCATTTTCAGTTTTAAGCCATGTACTTTGGCTAACAACATGTTGATGTTGATAGAGACAAGGTTTAACATGATGGGCAGGAATAAAAGTATTCCCAGGCCAAGGAGGTCTAGCATGATCAAACTTCATATGCTACCTGGCAACTTCTTTTGAAGGAGAGATATGTCTTGGTTCATAGTTTCAGAGGTTAACTCATTGTCAATCAGCTCTACTGTTAAGAGATCCTGATGAGGCAAAGAACATCATTGCTATAGAAGTATATGGTCAAAGATGTGCTTAACTTTATGGCAGCTGGGAAACAAAGAGTCCAAAAAGGTGATATACCTACAACTAGCCCAAATAAGCCTTCTTTACTACTTTCTACCAATGTCTCAATAATGCTATCAAATCATGAGTCGAGCAATGACTTTATCCACTAGTTTAGTCAATGCTATCATAATCTACTCATCTCTCAATAATTGAATCTATCACCTAAGGACCAAGGATACATCTTTGGGGGTCAGGGGCATAACAGGAGGTGGTCCTTCACATATGTACACAAAAAATAGCACCATCCTTTAATCTCTTTTCCTTTTTAATCCTGGTTATTTGTAAAACACGGATATAAACCCTGATTTAGAGCATGAACAGCCTCCAGGAAGACATAGTTTCAGCCACTAATGATATTGTCACACACTCTTACTAAGACTATGTCCCAAAGGCTACTACCTCATTTTATCTAGTCAACATCTTCAGAATGGTAAGGAATGTGGTAAGGTCAATGAGGTGTATTATAATATCACCAATTAGCAAAGTCCAATATTTTCTACATGACTTTCCATTTTATGTGTTTGAAACAGGGTTTCTTGAAGTTTGCTTTTTATAGTGGAAAAAATACTTTGACAAAAGCAACCTATGGAGAAAAAGTTAATTTTAACTCAAAATTCCTAGTTACATAAGTCCATCATAAAAGTAAAGTCACAAGTGAGATTATAGATGTGCACTATTAAACCAAGCTATTTATACAGATGTTTGTGATTTGACTTAGGTGTTCACACACATCCAGCAAATGCTTTGCCTGAGCCATCTCCCATTACATTCACTTAAAAATTATTTCTTTTAGTGTGTGTATATGCATGCACATGTAGGTTTGTGTGTGTGTGTGTGTGTGTGTACATATCTGTGTTTGCATGCTATATATTCTAGGAATCAAACTCAGTAATTTAAGTTTGATAAGAGACAACTTCATATATAAACCAATCTAAGTAGTCCCTATTTGTTCTTAACAAAGTAACTCAAACAAAATACCATAAGGACAAGGATCCAACAATTGAAAATTTTCTACAAGTAAACAAGTAATCATTTCTCAGAGAAAATCCAGTTAATGGATAATGATTGAATAAAAATTTAGTTTTATCGCAACCAATACAAATAAACACAAAAATAATAATCAAATATTTAGCTTGTATCTTTTGAAACTCTTTTTTTTAAATGTTCAAATCAGGATGATTTGGGTGAATGGCTATGCATAACAAAGACAGCTAAACTTATCTTGAAATAAAAGACATTTTCTTAGGAATCTAATATCTGCTAAACTTAAACAACATTAACTATTGTTTTTATTAATAATAAGAATTTCTAGAATTTACTACATTTCTGGCACTGTGCAAAGCATATTGTATTTAGATTATCTTATTTCCTTCCTAAAACAACATTAAGTGCTCTGTTTTATTATTTCTCCTTATTCTCAAGTTTCAAAAGTTCACTGGTCCAGGTCAAGGTCAGAAAACTGATAAAGGACAGGATGGGTTTGCTGAATTTGAAGGCTGAGTTTATTCTTCCAGCAAACACATCACATGTTATTCATTTGGTGATATTATGTATTCAAATCATATTTTGCTGGGTGAAATTTTTAAAATACCATGACCTTTGTCAGAAAAACAGACTTCAATTTAAGTAGTATATATAATTATTTGGATAAAGTGTTTTGCCTTTAAGTGATTTTTACCTTTATAACTGTAACATTCATTCCAAAGTATTGAATTTTATCTAAGTTATAGGACCTGCTTTATCTGGCCTGGCACCATGAGCCTGTGACATGTGTATTTCTATAGGCCCCCATACTAAAATGGCTTCATTCGTTTATAGAACTTAAATAATTTTACTTAAAATTTTTATTTCTATTTGAATAGGGAACCTATACTTTCCGATTTGTTATGTACCATGAATTATGAACTTCTTGCCAACAGGTAAAATTATCTTATTACTCCACTGATTGTTTATAGTGTGTCTTCACCATTAGAATGTTATCTCTGGAGAAATTTTGACTAACTGGCACACAGACAGTAGACAAAGTGAACATGAGTTTTTATCTGGTATCATTTATTCATGTGAAAAAGAAGCCATGCCTTTGAAAATGTGCAAGTCAATCCAAAGAATCAATAAGCGTCTAAAGTTGCACAATAGTTAAGAGGAGTACCAAGGAGACATAAATATTTTCTTAAAGCTCATCCTTTTGTTTCCAAATTCATTAAAATAAATGTCATCTTTCAACAAATGGTGCTGGCCCAACTGGTGGTCAGCATGTAGAAAAATGAAAATTGATCCATACTTATCTCCTTGTACAAAGCTCAATTCCAAGTGGATTAAGGACCTCCATCTAAAACCAGCCACACTGAAACTAATAGAAGAGAAACTGGGAAAAAGCCTGGAATACATAGGCACAGGGAAAAAGTTCCTGAACAGAACGCCAATGGCCTGTGCTCTAAGACCAAAAATTGACAAATGGGACCTCATAAAGCTGCAAAGCTTCTGTAAAGCAAAGGACACAGTCAATAGGACAGAGCGGCAACCAACAGATTGGGAAAAGATATTCACCAACCCTACATCTGATAAAGGGCTAATATCCAAGGTATACAAAGAACTGAAGAAATTAGACTCTAGACAATCAAAGGACCCTATTAAAAAATGGAGCACAGACCTGAACAAAGAATTCTCAACTGAGGAAGCTCGAATGGTTGAGAAGCACCTAAAGAAGTGTTCAGCATCCCTAGTCATCAGGGAAATGCAAATGAAAACAACACTGAGATTCCACCTCACACCAGTCAGAATGGCTAAGATCAAAAACACAGGTGACAGTACATGTTGGCGAGGATGTGGAGAAAGAGGAACACTCCTCCACTGTTGGTGGGATTGTAAACTGGTACAACCACTATGGAAGGCAGTCTGGCGGTATCTCAGAAAATTGAACATAGCGTTACCTAGGGACCCAGCTATACCACTCCTGGGCATATACCCAAAAGAAGTTTCAACATACAACAGGGACACATGCTCCACCATGTTCATAGCAGCCTTATTTATAATAGCCAGAAGTTGGAAAGAACCCAGATGCCCTTCAACAGAAGAATGGATGCAGAAAATGTGGTACATTTATACAATGGAGTACTACTCAGCTATTAAAAACAATCAGTTCACAAAATTCCTAGGCAAATGGATGGAGCTGGAAAATATCATCTTGAGTGAGATGACCCAATCTCAAAGGAACATACATGGTATGCACTCACTGATACGTGGATATTAGCCCAAAAGCTCACAATTTCTAAGAATCTTCATATAGACCACATATAACTCACATAGAAGAAGGAAGACCCCTCCTTCAGTTTTTGTCCCTCGCTTTGTCTCCATATTTGCTCCCTTGAGTATTTTGTTGCTCCTTCTAAGAAGGACCGAATCACCCCCACTTGGTCTTCATTCTTTATGGACTTCATGTGGCCTGTGAGTTGCATCTTGGGCATTTTAAGGTTCTGGGCTAATATCCAATAATCAGTGAGTGAATACCATGTGTGTTCTTTTGTGATTGGCTTACCTCACTCAGTATGATAATTTCTAGTTCCATCCATTTACCTAGGAACCTCTCAAATTCATTGTTTTTAATAGCTGAGTAATACTCCATTGTGTAAATATACCACATTTTTTTAATCCATTCCTCAGTTGAAGGACATCTGGGTTCTTTCCAGCTCCTGGCTATTATAAATAAGGCTGCTATGAACATAGTTGATGTCTCCTCAGAGGTCTTCAAGAGTCTGACATATTCAGAGGCAGATGCTCACAACTAGCCATTGAAGTGATCATGGGGTTCTCAATGGAGGAGTTAGAGTGAAGACTGAAGGAGCTGAAAGGATTTGTGGCCCCATGAGGAGAGCAACAATACCAACCAACCACAGCTCCCAGGGTCTAAACCACCAGCCTGGGAGCACTTATGGAGGGATCCAGGGCCTTAGCTGAATATATAAGAGTGGAGGGCCCTGCTGGGCACAGGTGGAAGATGAGATCCTTGACCTCATGAAGGCTGGACGCCCCAGGGGGTGGGAGTTTTGAGGGTGGGGAGGTGGGAGTGGGGGGGTTAGTTAGAGGATACATCCACAAAGCAGACGGAGGAGGTGTGAGGGGATTGGGGGTTCCTGGGTGGGTGGGGGATGGGGTAAGGGGACAACATATGAAATGTAAATAAAACATCCAATAAAAAAATTAAAAAAAAAAAAAAAGAAAGAAAAAAAAAAAGAAGAAGGAAGACCAAAGTATGAATGCGTTGGTCCTTTTTAGAAGGAGCATCAAAAGGTTCAATCAGAACTCCCAAAGTCTAAACCACCAACCAGAGAGCACAAAGGGAGGGACTCACACACCTGTATAGGGAATTGAGGGTGACCTTGTTAGACTCCAGTGAAAGTGGAGGGCCAAGGTCCCCAAAAGTTTGGATCCCCTACTGTGTTGGAATTCGAGAGCAGGGAGATGGGACTGGGAGGATGTTTGGAGCACACCATCACAAAAATTAGGAGGAAGGGGTAGGGGATAAGGGATTTGGGGGGAGAATGAGAAAGGAGACAAAATTGAAAGGTAAATGCGTATAATACCCAATAAAAACCCCACACAGATGAAGGATTTAAAAAAAAGGGAGTCTATTTATTTTAAATTAATTTCAACAGTTTCTAGGAGATGCAAATTGGCTAAGATACTATTTTAAGCTCTCCACAAAAGAATTTAAATCTCTGTTCAATATTCTCAAGAGAGAGGTAAACCCTAACTTCCTCAACAGTTAATTGACAAAAGAGAGGTAATCTCACAAAAAGTAGAAAAAGCTATTTCTAATCGATATATCATATAGTCTGATTAATTGTCAGTGGAGCTATAAAAGTCCTTTGACAAAAGATTATTAATATAGATTTATATATGCTTAAATAAGGCCTTCATGACTCTATGAGTGTGGAAGGAGCAACTGTTGGCGCTTCTGCCCTGATTTTACAAGAACTCTGAAAAATTGGCTTTAAAAACAAAAGAGGGGGAACGGTACCCCCTCAGAAGGAGTCCCCCTGAAATACTCTCCATCATGCCTTGTTCACTTTTCTCTCTCTAAAGCTGAAAGCTCATGGCAAATCTCTTGCTGACCATGTTGGTGACCTTGGGCACCACCAAGACCAACAAAACTTTGCCACAGATATGGGGAAGGACCCTCATACCCATAAAGGGAATGCCCCAGTCCCAGTTCCCTTATGGAGCCGAGGACTGATATGCCTGCCCAATACCACAGAAGGCACAGCTAACCGGCTACCACAAATATTAATGAAAAAAATAGATACCCTCACAAAGCCAGGCCCAATCATAAATACGATGAATAACAATTTACATCCAGGGAAGAGAAATCTCCCTGAGAATCCCCTTCTTTTTTCTTTCCAGGTAAAATTGAATCACCCGTGATGCCTGCTATTAGAAGTTCTAACCCAGATGGATCAGAAGCCAGGAGCCTCGCCCTTACCCTCACCCCCTACCTTTTCCCACCTGCACAAGGTCCCCTGAAGCTGGGCAACTGCAAGATCCTGCTTGGCAACTGCAGATAGACTCAAAGCAGTGTACCATATCATCTGAAGAATAGCAGGGAGACCATAACTCAAGCAGTGTACCATATCTTCTGAAGAATAGCAGGTTGCAGTCCTCCTCACCCCCACGAATAACCAGGACCCGCCGGTCGGGTCAAGTGGCACCCAGACGTGGGGCTCGAGGCACGGACCCATCCGGACGGACCCTCATTGAGAGGATGTGTGCACGAAATCAAGATTGAGCAAGACAGAGATCATCGCCCGTGACCTGTCGTCCACGGAACCAGGTTGATGCTGCCATCAAGAAGGCAGTTGAAGTTCATTACCATCAGCTGAAAATTGCAGAGGATCCAGAAGTGACTCCGCAGGAGACTGACACAGCTGTCAGCTCCCCTGCCTCCCCCTACGGTCGACCCCTAGACTTCCACGCCCTCCAGAAGGGTTCCTGGTATGCCTGGTTTTGCCCTCATTTCTCTCGCTAGAGAGCTTGGCCTCTTGATCACCACAACAAAAATTGGCTTTTTCCTAAACCAAGGCCACCCTTGATATGGCCGCTAACATTGGGGAGCCTTCCTTTATGACAATATTACACCCCAAACTGACAAATGGTTGGTAACTTGAACATTTACAAGAGACTAGGATGGCTGTGAGTTAGCCCAATGACGGGATTATTGTAGGTCCACTTCCCAGGGGCCCACCCAATGTAGCCGAAAAGGAGTGTGTGGTGCTGGGAGTGGGTGCAGCCTACATGGCCTAAGACATGGCTCTCACCCTCCTTTCACCCACATCAGAGTCCCTTGACGTTGCCCATCGTCTACAGCCTAAAACCTTCGACCATCGATGTGACTCGTCTCACATCAGTGTTTTGGGGTTGTGAACTTGTCTAAGACCCCCCATAATTAGACATCCAAATTCAAAACTCACATAGTTGGGATTGAACATAAGACGCCTTCTCTAACTAAACAGAGAAGGGGGAGATGCCAGAAGCCAGGACCCTCGCCCTTACCCTTACCCCCTACCTTTCCCCACCTGCACAATGTCCTCTGAAGCTTGGCAGCTGCAAGATCCTGCTTAGCAACTGCAGATAGACTCAAAGCAGAGTACCATGTCTTCTTAAGAATAGCAGGGAGACCATAACTCAAGCAGTGTACCATATCTTCTGAAGAACTGCAGGTAGATCATAATTCAAGGCAGTGTACCATATAGACCATGACATGTTTCAAGGCACAGGCCAAGAAGATTTTGTACTTTTCCACCACCTGGACCCTCTTACCCCCTCCCCTTGTAAAACATGCTATAAAAAAGCATTTCATGTTCAAAAAAAGAAATAAAAAAAAAAATAAAAAAAAAAAAGAAAATAACAAGCCTTGGAAACCAGGGCTTGTTGAAACTGACATTAAAAGTAAAAAAAAAAAAAAAAATCAGTAAAAGTACAAAATACATTAGAGTTATTTTCTACATAGGCAAAGAAAAATAAAATAAAATAAAATAAAATAAATGTCATCATGTGTCTTGAAAGAATAATGCAAAATTTTTGCATTTAATATCAATATCTGAATTATAATTTCTTATTGACCAATTCCCATATGGAATTTCATGAGCAAGTGGACTTCGTTCAGTTTGCCGTCTCTCACCTTTCAGAGCCATCACTTTTTTCTTTCTTTTTTTTATTAAAGATTTTTTAATTTATTTACAATCCAGCCATTGTCCCCCCCCAATTCCCCCTCCCAATTCTGCCTCCCACAGTTCCATATCTCATTCTTCCTCGCCCTGTGACCTCTGAAGCCAGATCAGGCAGTCCTCTGAAAACATGGCAGAGAGTTCTTGGACCAGCCCTAGTTTGATACCAGGTTGGTGGCTCAGTCTCTTGGAGGCCCCTGGGGGTCTGGATTCATTGAGACTGCTGGTCTTCCTGTGGGGTTGCCCTCCCCTTCAATTTCTTCAATCTTTCCTTTAATTCAACCATAGTCTCCCTGAGTTCAGTCCAATGTTTGGGTGTAGGTCTCTGCATCTGTCTCAGTCACCTGCTTGTTGGTCCTCTCAGAGGACAGCCAAGCTAGGCTCCTGTCTGTTAGCGTAAGATTGCACCAATAATACTGTCAGGCCTTGGTGTCCCCTCACGATGTGAGTCCCCATTTGGGCTGGTCACTGGATTACCTTTTCCTCAGTCTCTTATCCATTTTTTGTCCCTGTTATTCTTTTAGACAGTGTGATGGTTTGTATATTCTCAGCCCAGGGAGTAGCATTTGTAGAGCATGTGTCCCTGTTGAAATAGGTGATAGTGAAAATAATTCTTAACAGTAAAATAATATCTATAAGAATCACCACCTCTGACCTTAAGCTGTACTAAAAAGCCATAGAAGTTAAAAATCACACATCTTTGGTACAGAGACAGACAGTTTGATCAGTGGAATAGAATTGAAGACTCGGAAATAATCCAGTTATTAACAATAAATGGTGCTGGTCTAACTGGCAGTCTCTATATAGAACAACAAAAATAGGTCCATATTTATTGCTTTGCACAAAGCTCAAGTCCAAATGGATCAAGGACCTCAACAGAAAACCAGATACAGAGTCGTATTATTACTTCAAAATCTACTTTAAAATAAGACATGAATAAGGAAGGAGAAAGGAAATCTAAAACCTTAAGCAATATGGAATAAATCATATCTGCTTTCACTATGAAGGGAATACTTTGAACATGATATTTTATTGCAGTCACTATCCCTAGATTGTTTGTTTTTTCAAGTCACCATTTGATACTTACATTTCATTGATTTATAATAATTTTCTAGAAGATAACATTTCATTATGAAGTAGTTGATATAGTGTATATAAACATCTATGCTTCTTGAAATTGTGCTACTGGAAATTGACTGAGCTTTTTGGCAGGTGGATTTTTTTGCATCATATATATATATATTTTTTTCATAAGGTTTAATGGCTGTGGACAGACATTGTGACTAAGGCAACTCTTAAAAGGACAACACTTAATTGGGGATAGTTTACAAGTTCAAAGGTTCAGTCCATTATCTTCAAGGCAGGAACATGACAGCATCCAGGCAAGAATATATATATATATATGTGTGTGTGTGTGTGTGTGTGTGTGTGTGTGTGTGTGTGTGTGTGTTTGTGTGTATATACTTCATTTACCTTTATTTTATTAGGCAGATGTATGGGTTCCCAAAACATTTTCACAGGTTTACATATGTAGTAATCAAAATCATGGTAGCTGATTTCAAATCCTTAAATGCTTTTCAAGTATTCTAAATAATATTTAATATTACACATAATGATGAAGTCCAGTCTGATACTTCAAAGCATGTGTATAATGTATAATTATCAAATTAGCATAATTAATATTTCTTCTCTTTATCATCAATTTATGTTTGGAAACTTGGAACTGCTCTGCTCTAATTATTTATAAATAAAAGATACCTGACTAAGAATGATGGTAACCCCAGTGTTTTATTTGTTACTTTACCTGCTAGTACTTTATTGGCCACCATCCTATCTGTCTTTAACCCTCAAACTACCAATTCATTGAGCTTCTGGTAATCATCATTATATATTCTGATTGTCATTTTATTAATATCATCTATCATGATGCCATGTAATAATTGTCCTTCTGTGTCTGTTTCATTTAATTTATCACAAAAATCCTGTAGTGCCATCCAGTTTGCTGCAAATTGTAACTTATTACTATTTTATGACAATAATCTTTCATTCACAAACCATGTTTCCTTACTCATTTATTGATTAACATCTAGTTAATTCCATATATTGCTGTGTGTGTAAACATTTCCTTGATATGCTTCTATGGCTATAAGCCAGAAGTAGAGTTACTGATCACATCATAGTTTTAACTATAGTATATTGATAAGCATCCATATTGCTGATAAGATCCCAATAGACTAAGCAATCTAGAAAAAACAATCAGTAAAGCTCAAGGTATTACAAATCTGAGCAAATACTAATTTTTAATTTTTTTTGTTTTTTTCAGTGTAGCATAAAAGCTGGTGGAAAGACCAATGAAATGGAGTGCCCAGAATCAACTCCACACTTACAGACAAGTGATTGCCAATAAAGACAATGCAAGCATACACCAGAGATGAGATCCCAAACATCATACTGTGCTAGCAAAACCATACTGACATGCATACTGAAGCTTGAACCCAGAACCTGTTTTTCTTATTTTTTAAAATATTTCTCTATCATTGGTCTCTTCTTAACAATTTGCATTATGTTTATAAATGCACCATCAGGTTTCTGAAGCTGTGTTCATTTTTCATGTGTATTTTATTTTATTTCTTAATTCTTTCATTTCTCAAGGTAGCTAGTGCCCTGTTTTAAAATTCACCGATTTTTCTATCTGTTAAACTGACCCACTGTCTAGAATTCTTTATTTCAGCAACCTCAAGACTTCCTTCTTGTTGTTCCTTTCTATAATTTACATATCTTATCCAAATTCTACATTTAATGAGATATTGTGGTAATTATTTAAAACCACCTCTGGTTCATCTGACTATCTAAGCTGCAGCAGCTCTGCCTATTCTAGCTGCCATGTTTCTTGGCCTGAGGCCATGTGTGTGCTGCAGCTAGAACCAGCCCGCCAGAAACACCAGCCCTGCCACCCACTAGATGCCAGCGTGAGAGATGGCTCTGCCAAACTGCCTTGCTGTCTCCACAAGGCAGGGCATTGCCCAGACCATTCCGCCATCCATGCGGGCCCAGTAAGAGAATGAGACTAATTCTTATAGATTAATCAAAGGCTTTATATGTTTGATAATGATTAATAACAAGGTGCCCATACAAAGAGAGTTTTATCCCAATTAGCTAACCTAATTATAAGTTTATAAGTTGTTCTCCACTACTGCTCTCCATACCTGTATGGTTCTCCATCCTCCTACATCTCTGCCCTCGCTAGTTCCTCCTCTTCCTTTTTTCTCTTCCTCTCCTTACTCCTCCCACCTTAGTTCCTCCTACAATGAGACAGCATACTTACACTTTCATTTGGTCCTTTAAGCATGCAATGTTCTCTTTTCTCAACCTGGTTTAAAGTCTTTGAAAAATATCAAGTTATATTTGACCTCACATAAGAAAATAATAATAATAATGGGGGGATAATGATGTCTATTAGTTTGATAGAATGAACTATACATGTTAGTAATTGGCATGGGACCTAACATGCCTTGTGCAGAGAAGTAGCCATGCGACTGGTATGTTCCACTGCTCATAGTAGTAGCACCTGAGTACAGGTGCTGCAAGAATAGCGAGTTAGAAAATGTTTGCCTGTGACATCACCGTGGGCCACAGTCCAAGAGACAAACAGAGCAGTGCAGGTTGTGAAAACTTCAGCCCAAGTGCATTATGGGAACCTGAAACTAAGATTCTCTAAAATGATACTAGGGTGATTTGCATGAGAAGGAATGACCCACACCACTCACTCAAAAAGTGGGTAATCCCCATGTGTTCCCCTTTCTGAAGATGGGGGAAAGTGAAGCATGGGTGGATTGTCTTACTCTTTGACAAGAACTGTGGGATATTATACACACACACACATATATATACACACACACACACACATATCAACCCCCCACACACACATACACACGCAACCACACACATATACAAACATGCAAGCAGACACACAAGCACGTAGAATTGAAATCTCAGGAGGCCTCACAGTGACGAAGATCAAAACAGACACAAGTAGTTCTTCCACATCCACTAAAAATCTTGGCTACAGAGAGCTTCCTGTGGAAAGGACATTTCATAGCACACCAAAAACAATAGTGTTATGTGCAGGCAGGGAATTTTAAGATGAAGTAATTTATAAATCATAGAGATGCACATGGAAATCATGGTCACCAACTTAATGTGTTTGAACTAAGATCAGTAACTTTCCTACCTTTGGTCCCTTACATAGGATGGGGAAGAGATAGAGAAACCACATACATCCCAATGTATGTGAATGAGGATCTTTTATATTTTATTTTTATGTTTAGTTTTTATTACTATTTTCTTTTTTTTATTTTATTTTTTCTCAGTTCATAATTCATTCACACAGGGGTTATAAATACAGAAAGGCAGGGAAGGGAATGGCACTGGAATGTGGGTGTTCAGGGGGAATACAGATATCATCAGAACCGGGTATTGGCTGGGTGAAGGTTCAGGGGACAAGTCACTACGACTCTGCCTATGACTCGTTTGTCCTTATCTAAGTTGGTATTGTCTGCCCAGGCTACCTATTTACAAGGTCTATGGCTACTCAGGCTTGTAGATTTCCACAAAATCTGCCTGTTTACATTAGCTTATAGCCATCTGTTTCAGTGTTTTTCCACTGAGACCCAAGACTTGGTGTTAGTATACATGTATGACAGGCCTATTGCTCATTTTAGGCCTATGATTGATTTTTAGGCCTACAGTGGGTAAGCAGGGCTGCCCCTGACATCTCCTCCCTTCTTTAAGTATAGAAAGGCTGTGGCAATTCTAATCTTGCAAAGGCAGGGATAGAGACCTGACCTCCAGTAATTGAAGTGGACCTTGTAATGGCTCCAGTCTCCTTGTCATTGTCCAGTGAGGCATGAGGGCCATACCCATCCTGATGTCTTTTTCCTGGAGAGGTGATACTTTTGACATCAACCCCTATGCAGTCAGGCTTGTCCCTCAGGGAACCCAGAGAGATATTTTTATCTTTTATTTATATTCCCTTGCAGTGCTTAGCCTCACAGCCTAAGCAAGAATTCAGATCGCCTGTCAGAGGGGATTCTGGGTGGCCCCTCTCTGCTTGGTCTAGAAGCAGAAGTCCCCCCTTTTAGGTTGGGTAGAGATGGGTTTTGGAAACACCCTGTATAAAGTAACAACCTCATCTTGAGTCTCGTGGTCCTCCATAGCTAATCTGAATAGGTTTTGCTACCAAATTATTTATCTGTTGTATCACAGAGTTAGTCTGCCTATTTGAGGCCCAGGGACCAGCAGAAAAAAGCAAAAAGAACCCAAATAATGGTCCCAAGATGGGAGGAAGTAGGGTTGACAACCTTGGAGAGGCTGAAAACCAGTTCTTGTACCAGCAATCATCTGTCTCTTTCTCTCTCTGATTTTTCTCAGGGCCTTCACTGACCTATTTCATGCTCTTTTTAACCCTCCTTGTCTTGTCTATGTAAAGGCAACATTCTTCTTTAAGGGCTGTACACAGTCAAGAGCTGTACACAGCCTTTTCTACTGTGATAGAGTAAATAGAGTCTCATTAGTATCTTTGCGATTTTAGGAGGTCTCTTTAGACAGTGAATTGAGAGATTTCTTCAGATTAGTGATGTCAATCTCTAGCTGTTTGATGTTCTTGTCAGTGGCCCTTCAAAGGTCTGAGTAGTATAATTTCAGAGGCCAGCTTCTGGATTAGAACTTCTAACAGCAGACATCACAGGTGATTCATTTTTACCTGGAAAGGAAAAGAAGGGAATTCTCAGGGAGATTTCTCTTCCCTGGATGTAAATTGTTATTCATCTTATTTATGGTTGGGCCTGGCTTTGTGGGGTATCTATTTATTTCATGAATCTTTTTGGTACCTGGTTAGCTGTGCCTTCTGTGGTATCAAACAGGCATATCAATCCTCAGCCCCGTAAGAGAACTGAGTTTCGGCCATTCCCTTTAAGGGTAAGAGGGTTCTTCCCCTTATCTGTGGCAAAGTTTTTGTTGGTCTCGGTGGTGCCAGAGGCAGGCAGCAGCAGATTTGCCATGAGCTTTCAGTTTTAGAGAGATAAAAGTGAACAAGGCATGATGGAGAGTATTTCAAGGGGACTCCTTCTGGGGGGTACCGTTCCCCCTCTTTTGTTTTTAAAGTTAAATTTTCAGAGTTCTTGTAAAATCAGGGCTGAAGCGCCAACAGTCGCTCCTTCCAGACTCAGAGAGACATGAAGACCCTATTTCAAGATATATAAATCTATATTAATAATCTTTTGTCAAAGGACTGTTATATCACTGCTGATAATTAATCAGGCGATGTAATATATCGATTAGTAATAGCTTCTTCTACTTTTTGTGAGACTACCACTCTTTTGTCAATTAACTGTTGAGGAAAATTAGGATTTTCATCTCTCTTGAGAATATTGAACAGAGACTTAAATTCTTTTGTAGAGAGCTTAAAATAGGATCTTAGCCAATTAGCAACTCCTAGAAACTTTTGAAAATGATTTAAAATAAGTAAACTCTCTCTCTCTCTCTCTCTTTTTTTTTTTGAACCTTTATCTGTGTTTTTTTTTTTTTGGATATTACACGAATTTACTTTTCAATGTTATCTCCTCTCCCATTCTCCCCCAAAACCCCTTATCCCATACCCCTCCTCATATTTTTATGAGGGTGTGCTCCAAACATCCTCCCAGTCCCATCTCCCTGCTCTTGAATTCTCAAACAGTAGGGGATCCAAACTTTCAGGGACCATGCCCCTCCACTTCCACTGAAGTCTGACATGGTCACCCTCAATTACCTATACAGGTGGAGACATGAGTCCCTCCCTTTATGTTTTCTGGGTGACTGTTCAGACTTTGGGAGCTCTGGTTGAAACTTTTGATACTCCTTGTAGAAAGGACCAAAGCACCCACACTTTGGTCTTCCTTCTTCTTCGTGAGTTTTATGTGGTCTATGCGTTGTGTCTTAGATATTGTGAGCTTTTGGGCTAATATATGCTTATCGGTGAGTGCTTACCATGTATGTTCTTTTGAGATTGAGTCACCTCATTCAAGAAGATATTTTCCAGCTTCATCGATTTGCCTAACAATTTCATGAACTCATTGTTTTTAATAGCTGAGTAGTACTCCATTGTATAAATGTACCACATTTTCTGCATCCATTCTTCTGTTGAAGGGCATCTGGGTTCTTTCCAACTTCTGGCTATTATAAGTAAGGCTGCTATGAACATGGTGGAGCATGTGTCCCTGTTGTATGTTGAAACATCTTTGGGTATATGCCCAGGAGTGGTATAACTGGGTCCTCAGGTAACACTATGTTCAATATTCTGAGATACCGCCATACTGCTTTCCATAGTGGTTGCACCAGTTTACAATCCCACCAAGAGTGGAGGAGTGTTCTTCTTACTCCACATCCTTGCCAACATCTGCTGTCATCTGTGTTTTTGACCTTAGCCATTCTGACTGGTGTGAGTTGGAATCTCAAGGTTGTTTTTATTTGCATTTCCCTCATGACTACGGATGCTGAACACTTCTTTTGGTGCTTCTCAACCATTCGTGCTTCCTCAGTTGAGAATTCTTTGTTCAGCTCTGTGCTCCATTTTTTAATAGGGTTCTTTGATTGTCTAGAGTCTACTTTCTTCAGTTCTTTGTATACCTTGGATATTAGCCCTTTATCAGATGTAGGGTTGGTGAGGATCTTTTCCCAATCTGTTGGTTGTCGCTTTGTCCTATTGACTGTGTCCTTTGCTTTACAGAAGCTTTGCAGTTTCATGTGGTCTCACTTGTCAATTCTTGGTCTTAGAGCACAAGCCATTGGTGTTCTGTTCAGGAACTTTTCTCCTGTGCCCATGTGTTCCAGGCTTCTCCCCAGTTTCTCTTCTATTAGTTTCAGTGTAGCTGGTTTTAGGTGGAGAGCCTTAATCCACTTGGAATCGAACTTTGTATAAAGAGATAAGTATGGATCAATTTGCATTTTTCTACATGCTGACCTCCAGTTGGACCAGCACCATTTGTCAAAAATGCTGTCTGTTTTCCACTGGATGGTTTTAGCTCCTTTGTCAAAGATCAAGTGACCACAGGTGTGTGGGTTCATTTCTGTGTCTTCAATTCTATTCCATTGATCCTCCTGCTTATCTCTGATTGAATACCATACAGTTTATATCACTATTGCTTTGTATTACAGCTTGAAGTCAGGGATGGTGATTCCCCCAGAAGTTCTTTTATTGCTGAGAGTAGTTTTCACTATCCTGGGTTTTTTTGTTATTCCAAATGAATTTTAAGATTGCTCTTTCTATCTCTGTGAAGAATTGAGTGGGAATTTTGATGGGGATTGCATTAAATCTGTAGATGGCTTTTGACAAAATAGCCATTTTTACTATTTTAATCCTTCCAATCCACAAGCATGGGAGATCTTTCCATCTTCTGAGATCTCCTTCGATTTCTTTCTTCAGGGGCATGAAGTTCTTGTCATACAGGTCTTTTACTTGCTTTTACTTGGGTAGGTTCACAACAAGGTATTCTATATTATCTGTGACTATTGTGAATGGTGCCATTTCCATAATTTCTTTCTCAGCCAGTTTGTCTTTTGTGTAGAGGAAGACTACTCATTTGCTTGAGTTAATTTTATATCCAGCCACTTTGCTAAAGTTGTTTATCAGGTTTAGGAGTTCTCTGGTGGAAGTTTTGGGGTCACTTAAGTATACTAACATACCATCTGCAAATAGCTATATTTTGACTTCTTCCTTTCCAATTTGTATCCCTTTGACCTCCTTGTGTTGCCTAATTGTTCTAGCTAGGACTTTCAATACTATATTGAATAAGTAGGGGGAGAGTGGGCAGCCTTGCCTAGCCCCTGATTTTAGTGGAATTGCCTCAAGTTTCTCTCCATTTAGTTTGATGCTGGCTACTGGTTTGCTGTATATTGCTTTTACTATGTTTAGGTATGGACCTTGAATTCCTGATCTTTCCAAGACTTTTATCATGAAGGGGTGTTGAATTTTGTCAAATGCTTTCTCAGCATCTAGTGAGATGATCATGTGGCTATTTTTCTTTGAGTTTGTTTATATAGTGGATTACATTGGTGGATTTCCGTATATTGAACCAACCATGCATTCCTGGGATAAAGCCTACTTGATCACGATGGGTAATTGTTTTGATGTGTTCTTGGTTTCGGTTCGCTAGAATTTTATTGAGTAATTTGCATCAATGTTCATAAGGTAGATTGGTCTGAAGTTCTCTTTCTTTGTTGGGTCTTTGTGTGGTCTAGGTATCAGGGTAATTGTGGCTTCATAGAACGAATTGGGTAGTGTACCTTCTGTTTCTATTTTGTGGAATAGTTTGAAGAGAATTGGAATTAGGTCTTCCTTGGAGGTCTGATAGAATTCTGCACTAAAACTGTCAGGTCCCAGACTTTTCTTTGTGGAGAGGCTTTTAATGACTGCTTCTCTTTCTTTTGGGGTTATGGTACTGTTTAGATGGTTTATCTGGTCCTGATTTAACATTGGTAACTGGTATTAGTCTAGAAAATTGTCCATTTCATCCAAATTTTCAAATTTTGCTGAGTATAGGTTTTTGTAGTAGGAACTGATGATTTTTTGAATTTCCTCAGTTTCTGTTGTTATGACACCCTTTTTGGTTCTGATTTTATTAATTTGGATACTGGCTCTATGCCTTCTGATTAGTCTAGCTAAGGGTTTATCTATCTAGTTGATTTTCTCAAAGAACCAGCTCCTGGTTTTATTGATTCTTTGTATAGTTCTTTTTGTTTCTATTTAGTTGATTTCAGCCCTGAGTTTGATTATTTCCTGCCTTCTACTCCTCTTGGGTGTATTAGCTTCTTTTTGTTCTAGGGCTTTCAGGTGCTCTGTCAAGCTGCTAGCGTATGCTCCCTCCATTTTCTTTTTGTAGGCACTTAGAGCTATGAATTTTCCTCTTAGCACTGCTTTCATTGTATCCCATAGGTTTTGGTATTATGTGTCATCATTTTCATTAAATTCTACAAAGTTTTTAATTTCTTTCTGTATTTCTTCCCTTACCAGATTATCATTGAATAGGGTGTTGTTTAGTTTCCATGTGAATGTGGGCTTTCCATTGTCTTTGTCATTTTTGAAGACCAGCCTTAGACCATGGCGATCAGATAGGATGCAGGGGATTATTTCAATTTTTTTTGTACCTGTTGAGGCCTGTCTTGTGCCCAATTATATGGTCTATTTTGGAGAAGGTACCATGAGGTGCTGAGAAAAAGGTATATTCTTTTGCTTTAGGGTGAAATGTTCTATAGATATCTGTTAAGTACATTTGGTTCATAACTTCTGTTAGTTTCACTGTATCTCTATTTAGTTTCTGTTTCCATGATCTATCCATTGCTGAGAGTGGGGTGTTGAAGTCTCCCACTATTATTGTGTGAGGTGCAATGTGTGCTTTGAGCTTTAGTAAGGTTTCTTTTATGAAAATGGGTGCTCTTGTATTTGGCACATAGATATTCAGAATTGAGAATTCATGTTGGTTGACTTTTCCTTTGACAAGTATGAAATGTCCTTCCTTATCCTTTTTGAGAGCTTTAAGTTGAAAGTCGATTTTATTTCATATTAGAATGGCTACTCCAGCTTGTTTCTTAGGGCTATTTGTTTGAAAAATTGTTTTCCAACCTTTTACTCTAAGGTAGTGTCTGTCTTTGTCACTGATGTGGGTTTCCAGTAAGCACCAAAAAACTGGGTCCTGTTTGAGTATCCAGTCCATTAGCCTATCCCTTTTTATTGGGGAATTGAGTCCATTGATGTTAAGAGATATTAAGGAGAAGGTGTTGTTGCTTCCTGTCATTTTTGTTAATTGTGGAGACATCGTTTGTGTAGTTATCTTCTTTTAGGTTTGATGGAAGAGGATTATTTTCTTGCTCTTTCTAGGGTATGATTGCCCTCCTTGTATTGGGGCTTTCCTGCTATTATCCTTTGTAATGCTGGATTTGTGAGAAGATACTGTGTAAATTCGGCTTTGTCATGGAATATCTTGGATTCTCCATCTATGGTAATTGAGAGTTTTGCTGGGTATAGTAGCCTGGGCTGGCATTTATGTTCTCTTAGGGTCTATATGATATTTGTCCAGGATCTTCTGGCTTTTATAGTATCTAGTGAGAAGTCAGGTGTAATTCTGATAGGTTTGCCTTTATATGTTACTTGGCCTTTTTCCCTTGCTGCTTTTAAAAATTCTTTCTTTGTTTTGTGCATTTTGTGTCTTGATTATTATGTGACGGGAGGTATTTCTTTTTTGATCTAGTCTGTTTGGCGTTCTGTAGGCTTCTTGTGTGATCATGGGCATCTCATTCCTTAGGTTAGGGAAGTTTTCTTCTATAATTTTGTTGAAGATATTTATTGTCCCTTTAAGTCGGGAATCTTCACGCTCTTCTATACCTATTATCCTTAGGTTTGGTCTTCTCATTGTGTCCTGGATTTCCTGGATGTTTTGTGTTAAGAGCTTTTTGCGTTTTGCATTTTCTTTGACAGTTGTGTCAATATTCTCTATGGTATCTTCTGCACCTGAGAGTTTTTCTTCTATCTCTTGTATTCTGTTAGTGATGCTTGTGTCTATGACTCCTGATTTCTTTCTTAGGTTTTCTATCTCCAGGGTAATCTCCCTTTGTGATTTCTTTATTGTTTCTACTTCCATTTTTATGTTCTGGATGTTTTTGTTCATTTCCTTCATCTTTTTGTTTGTGTTTTCTTGTAAGTCTTCAAAGGATCTTTGTGTTTCTTTAAGGACTTCATCCTGTTTATCTGTGTTCTCCTCAATTTTTTTGATAGTGTAATTTATGTTCTTCTTAAAATCCTCTATCATCACCATTAGAAGTGATTTTAGATCTGGTTCTTGCTTTCCTGATGATATGGGGAGTTCAGGACTTTCTAATGTGGGAGAACTTGGTTCTGATGATGGCAAGTACTTTGGGTTGCTGGTGCTTGTGTTCTTGCATTTGCCTTTTACCATCTGGATCTCCTTTGTGCTATCTGAACTGTCTATGACTGGAGCCTGTCTTTCCTATTATCTAGGTTGTGTCAGAACTGTTTGGGATGGGTTTTGCTGCTGAGGTTTGAGCTGAGGCCCAAGATCTGCTCAGTGCTCCGGCCCAGACTGGAAGGAACCCGTGCTGTGGGCCAGGAGTGGATTCCTGGGTCGCAGTGGGTCCTGGTTGCTCCCTGTTTGGGGCAAGTAATGCCACCTCCTAGCCTAAGATAGTGCTTTGGTTAAAGCTCCTGACAGCCTGCTTCCTCTGGGTTCTGTGAGATTGGGTGCAGAGCTGCCTCCCGGGATTTGTGGAGTTCTCAGGCCCAGACTGGTTGGAGCCTGCGCTCTGGGCCTGGAGTGAATTCCTGGGTCCCAGTGGGTCCCAGTTACCACCTGTTTGGGGTGGGTGTTGCTGTTTTCTTACCTGGGATGCTGCCTGAGTTAAAGCTCCTGGGAGACCCTCTTTCTCTCGGTTTTCTGAGGTTGGGTACAGAGCTGCTGCCTGAGACCTGCTCTATGCTCAAGCCCAGCTTTATTACTATTTTCATCTTGTATTATATGTATTGAAGCTGTCTTCCTTTCATCTTATTCGATTTCTAAACATCATTTTGTGACTCTCTTTAGTTGTCCCAATTCTGTGTTATTTTCTCTATTACTTCTCATATTTCTAACACCCATCCTTTTCCTCCTGTTGATGTTATTCTCACTCCCCTCCCCAACCCCTTCCTCTCTTTATTACTTAAGTATTAATAATCTTATTTCTCTAAAACTACTACCTACATTTGTTCAGAATCAGTTCCTTCGTGCTGTTGTTTCAGAACCTCATGAGGGACACAGTTTACATATATATGGGTTTTCTGATGAAGAACAACAAACCAGCTGATGTCAAACCATCATATCTGTAATCAATGTTGGCTTTCCCATTTAAATAGCACTGGAGACAAATCCAACTAAAGGCAACTTCATCATGAAGACTTGTGCAAAATGAAGCAAGCAAACTCAAAGAACAGGAAGGAAGGGAAAATGCAAATGTAGTGACATCACACTTCAATGGAGAAAACTTGTCACTGCTTAATGCCTAAGCCCACATGTATGGCCCAATGAGAAAGTTTCACTCAGTTTGACCTTTGAAAACAAAAGTTGGAACTCTCCTGGCATTTTGCTGGGGCAGAAGTTTATATATAACAAAATGCTATATGCTATAATAAAATGATTCTTTAAAAGAAACCAAGCAGAAATGATTATTAAAAATTTATATTAAATTTATACCAAATTTATATTAAATGGAAATGTAAGCAATGTTTCCTTACCTTTGTCATGATAAAAGCAAACCTAGAGTCATATGAGAAAATGTTAACAAAGCATGCTCTGATTAGTAGCCTTTGGTTCTACAAATACTAAGTAATCTGAAGCACTCAATGCTGTTTGACATAAGAAACCAGTGCTGACAGATGTCTACAGAGTTTCATGGGTTTCCTTATTGAAAGCTATATTCTCAGATTTCTAAGTAGTTTCTTGATGACAGCATTTCCGCAGGACAAGATATCAGAAAACAGTAAGGTGTATACACTTTTATTTTTATATTTTATTTTAAATATTATTTTTATACCTTCCCCTCTGTTTACTTCTCCATGTTCCTTCCACCTTCTCTTCATCAAGATCTACCCCTTTCTGTATCTTATTAGAAAATAATCTGAGTCCTAAGTGACAAAAATAAAATCAAATTAATATAAGATAAAACAAAACCAAATACACTAGAACAGAACAAAACAAAGAAGCAGAAAGAAAAAGTCCAGCAAAAGCTACAAGAGACAGACAGAGATGCAGAGTCCCACTGAAGCCCAGACACTGTTGAAAATATGATAGGTCTGAAGACCATAGAATGCTAAAAAGAACTTGGAAGAGACATCTTCCAAATGTCTTTATTTGCAAGTCAGAAAACTAAAGCCTACTACGTTGAAACCTATATATGTTCCTAGTGGATAGTGGATATATATATATATATATATATATATATATATATATATATATATACTTATGAACTATGAGTCACTGTTTCTGTTAGGTATAATTTCCAATACATCATTGGTAGTTGTGAAAAATCAGGAAGCATTTTTATTTCTAGAAATTAGAACTTTCAATGGGCTACTAATTTCCAGTTGAGTATTTGCTTACTGATTTTGCTTACTTTTACAAACATACAAACATAAAGAGCCCTCATCATGCCTCAGCCTCTAGATGTGTTGTCATTTAATAACCTACTTTTTAAATTCCCTAATTAGTTCAAAGTATATTACAGTGTCCCCCTAACACCAGCCTCCCAGTGCCTATAGTCATAAACACACACCCCCACACACCATTCTTAACAGTCTTTGATTTTTCTCTAAGAGGCAAGCAGCATGAGGCCTAACATGGATTACTGGGACCTGGCAGTTAGTAAATGTGGGTAAAAGAGGCTGAGTGGAGAAAAAAAACCCATAGACCCGTGCCTCAATTAAACGGGTAAGAGCTACTTGATTCCTGCCAGGTGCTCAGTACAATCCTGGAGCTCCATTTTTGCCACCTTTTCAATGTTAAACAAAAGTGAGCAATCTGCTTCACCATTAAATATTCCAATATTTAAGTATTAAAAACCAATTTTAAATATTCTTGAGGCTCTGTTAAATAGGACATTCATGGAGTGCATATATATATATATATATATATATATATATATATATATAAAAGACTTTAGGTCAAATAAAATATATCTAGGTATTAAAAAGTATGTGAACCAGAGGCTGCTGACATGTGTACAGGCAGACTATCTATTCCAGACCCCAAGTCCAAATTCGTGATATTTAATAAACGCTGAGGGAAGCTTACTTTGAACCTCAGACTTGGCTCACCTTAAAGCTTCCCTAGATTTTTATTTAGCTCTCTAGTGTTTTGGAAGTGACTTGAATGTCCCGGGTTTTTGACAAAGCTTTTGAATGCCTCTTCTGCTGGGTCAGAAATCATACTTGCAGAGCATTGGCTATGTGTTTGTAGATGTGTTTCAAGTTTGACACATCATGTAACACCAAGACACCTAGTTTAGGATGACTGATCTTTTGGCTGATCCTGCTCACCGAAATTTTACCCTCTGGACTCTCTAAATTGGATCCTTTGAAACTGGCACTCACAGGACTCTAGCCTGTGTATGTTGGCGGTACATTCAATGGTGACCTATGATTGCCAGTACTCAGCCAGGTTTCAGTCAACCCTGGCCCACTGTTCTCATCACATACAACATCCTTACAATCCCTGGCTCAGCTTTACATTTTTTATGAATTTATTGAACAAATTTATGTACCATAACAAACTTTCTCAAGCACCACAAAAGAGGAAATTTGCATGTTTTGATCAACTTTACATACTTGGGTCTTTATTCATTAGTTTATTTAATATCTGCAACAATTCTATAAGACACATTGGAGGAGTCTGGCTTTGTAGAAGAGAAACTCACAGCTCAAAGACATACAAATTCTGGTGTCAATCAAGAATCAAATTACAAAGCCTACATTTTATCACATTAATTTGTACCTACCTGAGGAAATTATTTTCAACCTAGAACTCACAGAAAATTCAGAAAGCAAATGAATTAAACCAATGTAATTTATATATTTAATAATCAGAAATGGCTATTTTGTCTAATTATTGCTTAGCCTTTGGTTTTCTTTCCTTTTTTTAATTTTATAATAGTGCCATACAGAAGCGACCATGCAATCTTCCAAAGGAGGAAGTAAACCAGTAGTCCCACCTATCTGTGAATCCTATGAACCACAGCAATGAAGCAACCCTATGGTTGCAGTAGTGGCACACATATCTTGGAGATATCAACTCTCTAATTAGACTTTAGACCTATTCAACAAGAGAGATGTCATCCGTGTCTTGGACTGAAAGCCTAGCTAATTATTATTCTACATACATACATACATACATACATACACACACATACATATGTATATGTATCAAGGAATATATGTGTGTGTGAGTATGTGTGTGTGAGTGTGTGTGTGTGTGTGTGTGTGTGTAATGATGGATAAATGATGGTTTAGTTGCCAGTGTATACTGCTTTCATAGAGGATCCCTGTTCTATCCCTAGTACTAGACAGTTCACAACTACCTGTAACACAGGCTATAGGGTGTATGATGCCCTCTTTTGACCTCCATAGACTGATATTCATGTCAACCTAACACCACAAGTATAGATGTAACTTTATTTAAAATTAAAATAAAATGTAAGTTTTAATTTCTTGCCAATGTTATATAGAAATTATCTTTTTAATTTCTCTATCTCTTTCCTTCACTCTCTGTCTCTTTCCATCTGTGTGTTTGTGTTTGTGTGTGTGTGTGTTTGTGTGTGTGTGTGTGTGTGTGTGTTTATCAATAATAATTAAGGAAAAGTCAAAGAATTTGACAAGGATAAAAGAGGAAAGACATGGGAGAAGGTAGAAGAAGGAGAGTGGGAAAATAAAAATGAAAATACATGTATTTAATGTGTTACATGTTAGTTATATGATATAACATTTTCAAATTATTAAAAAAAATCTTTGCTTTATTTACCTCCATTGTTAACATTTATGGGTCTCTCAATTTAATTCCCCAAGAATTACACCTCGTTGTGCTCATTTGTTGTTAAGAAGGTTAAATATTCTCCTGAATATATTAAGTAATATATATTACATAGTTAACAGTTTGCATATGTGACCTTGGACTGCCTGGGTTTAAATCCAGACACTACACAACCTACTGTATAATTGGGAGAGACGCTTTACCTCCCTGGGACATTGTTCCTCCTCTGTAAGATAAGTGTGAGGTTAATAATAGAACTCATTTGTTGCATTATTTACATAGTTAGCTCATTAGTTTGTCATGAGGATTAATGAGTTAGCACTGCAAGGCTTAAAACATGCCTAACACTATTACAAGCACAGAATGAACATTTGCTTGTATTACAGTTATTTCATCTTCTGTATTTTCATTGTGTGGTGATCTTTTCTTCTGTTTTCCTCACATTGATCAGTATCAATGCTTTATATTCCATATTCACTACTCATAGTACCTTGCACATGTTTTCCCTAGGTTTGCCATCTAGTCTCCTGTCCTGCTCATGTTCATGTTTTACTGTCAGACATTTGTCCCTTGTACACTGATTCATCAAATACCTGTTCTAAATGACATAATGTGATGACTTGATGAATAAGAACACAGTATATATACTCCACTGTAACCTATACCTCCAAAGTTTTTGTTTTCCTTTCATATTTATTCTATTTTGTTTCTTATAAGAACACAAAATATACAATCCATCCTCTTGTCAAACTAAGTTGAATTATTGATTTCAGTATTAGAAATTTGTTAATTGTTGACAGTGAAAGCATCATGACTTTAACTAACTTATCATTTCCACAATGTTGTCACTTACTCTTGAATACCAAAGTTTCACTCTCCATTTCTAGGTTATTTGACCATTTTTGGATTAAATTACACATACAGAGTCACAAAGAACTTGCTGTACTGTACAAGGGATTATTACATTTAGCAAACTGTCCTTCAGGGTCATTTGTGAGGTCACAATAGCAAGGATTTCTTTATGTAAAAGATGAAATAATAATAGCCTTTATGTGAAGGTTTCACATTTTTAATCTAATCATCTGTTGGTAGACATGTGCTTTGCTTCATGTTGTAACTATTGAGAAAAATGCTACAATAATAACATCCATAGTCCTTTGTGATCTTCATTTCAAATTATTCTGAGTATATATCTAGAAGTAGCATTATTGCATCAATTTTTTCTATTTTGTTAATTTTTTGTGGCATCATACTTCTGTTTTTGGGTTCCTCATGAGTTTATAAGCCCAACAAGAGTATAGAAAGGTTTCTTTTTAATTAAAATATTTCCCATAAAATATATTATGATAATTTCCCCTTCCCCAACTCCTTCCAGTTCCTCCCTACCTCTCTACCCACCCAACTTCTCTGTAGTCTGTCTCTTCTTTGCTTTGTCACTTGCGCAAAACAAAACCTGAAAAAGTGAAAACAAAAACACACAAGCAAAAGACCAAGAAGACAAAAACAAAACAAAAAATGTCCTCAAAAGTCCCATTTAGTTAATTTTCTGTATGGAAACTACTCTTTGGCAGGTCGTGAGTCTTGCCCTAGGATATTGTAGATATACGTAAGGTTCTCTTTTCTATATCTTCACCAGCATTTGCTATCATTTGCTTTTTGATAATAGCTATTCTAACATGAATATGATGATACCTAATTGTGGTTTTTATTTGGATTTCTGTGATGATTGGTGATATTGAAAAATTCATTATCCCTTTGTATGTCATCTGCGAGAAAATGTACTTTAAGTAATTTGCCTATTGAGTAGTCTGTTATATGTGTTGTAAACTTACTAGGGTCCCTTACATATTTTAATATTAATCTTTTATTGAAAAATATTGAAATACCTAGAAGTCAATTCTTTAAACATAATTTTATAATCTTTACTACTTAAAAATTACAAGTAAATAAAAACACCCTACACTAAAATTTACCAGACTTAAATTTTATAAAAGTAAATGAATTTGCATACAGTTAGATACTTTCAAACATCAGTAATTTGTCTTTTCAGTCATTTATCTTGCTGTGATAAAACTGTTCAGTTTGATGTAATCAAAATCAGTTTTTGTGTCCTTTGTCTTTGTTATCAGTTTCTTCCAAGACTTTTACAATCCAAGTCTCAAACTTAAGTCTTTATTTCACTTGGGGTTAATAATTGTATATAATATTAGGTAAGATGCTAGTTTCATTTTTTGCTTGTGCATATACAATTTTTCCAAACATCATTTATTGAAAAATCCATTGTATTTTGTGTCTGTGTGGGGAGCAGGGAGGAGTTTCTGTTTTTTCTTACAGGACACAAAATGTAGGAATTCACATGTGTTGGGTAAGCACTCTACCACTGAGCTATATCACAAACCCCCAATCTGCATACTTTTCAAAATCAGTGGACTCACATGCACAAGCTTTTGTACTTTTGATATAATATTTGGATTTGTCTTCATTTAACTTTAAGTATTTTATAAATTCCAGTGTAATTTCCTTGATCCTAAGTCACTAAAACATTTGAAAATGCCTGCAAGTCAATTCATTTAAAAATAATTTCATAAGCTTTACAATTAAAAAAAACTTACAAATAAATAAAACATTCCACATTAAAGTTAATGAGACATAAAGTCTATACAAGGTAAAGAACTTCTATATAATTATAATATGCATTCATAATGAAAGCTGTGGAATCCAAGTTGCCTGTAGGTGGATTCTAATTCTGTATACCTGCATTAATTTTTTTATTCTAATAGTCAAATAAATCCACCCAGGGAACAAACCTTAATTCTTCATGCTGAGTTCCTTAACTTTTATATTATGTTTGGAAGTCAAGATGATGCTTCAAATGTATCACAATAAAACATTTATTTGGAAACTGTATATTTCCTAACCAAACTTCAAGAATTTTGTCTGTTACTCAGCCATATTCTCAACTGAAAGAATTCATTATGTTATACACAGAAACACTGGCATTTTAATGGAATTATGTTTCAAGAGAAGTCAAAATATGTATTTATTATAGCACTAAAGATATTTCTTAGAAAATGATCATTTTAAATATAGGATGTAAACACATTCATATAAACTTGCATATATTTTATCAGCAAGAGTTTCATTTATCTGTATTACTTGGAGGTGACAGTGTGAGGGAAAATAAAACTAATCATATAAAAGAAATTCAAATGCAATACTTGCATTTCTTTCTTAAAGCTTTTTATACTTCAGAGGAATAGTCTTTAATGTCTTTATGATTCAAAATATAAATTATTAATTTGTAATTGTTAATATTTTATTTTGAAATATGAAACATTTCTTAACAATACACAATATCCTTTTCATATGTCCATCGTGTACTGTTACAAATTGGGATATTATAAAAATGTATGCAAGTTTATATAAGCACTCACATAGATGTTTGAGTAATCAAACAAGTAATATATATATATATATATATATATATATATATATATAATTAAATATATATTATATGCTTTATATATACATGTATATATAAAATATCATAAAACACAATTACAGGAAAAGAACAAAAGAATAAGATGTCCCTTCCTCTGGCATTAAATGAGAAGGATTCTCCCTTTCCCTCATTTGTTCATTTTTCCTGAATATGCTCATTATTCTGATTTTAGTAACATAATATACTTTTGTTATAGTCTATTCACAATCATCAGGTACACTATAGTACAATGTCCTCTTCTGGAAAACCTTCCCTGATGGTGCTGAATTTTTACCACCAAAGAAAGTGTCTTACTTCAAATACTTACATTTGTTAAACCCAGTTTCTGTATGGGACTGTATATTCTGCTTCACAGCCACCACAATCTAAAGTGCTCCCTTTACACTGGACCATATCTTGCTACTACTTGCAGAACAGAAGGCTGGTGCATCATTTGTTTCACACTTACAACGAATGTTTTGTTTTTATTCACTGGACTCAGATCCAAATGATACTACAGTATCTCAGTGTGCCATGCCCCCTATCATTTACTTCAGGACTCCACTTCTGCTTTAGATTATCTTAAAGAACTAGATTAATAAAATTTCAATCAGTTATGTCTATTGAACTTGTTATATATCAGATCTCTCTTTTAGTTTCAGGAACATGGTCTCAGACAATGTGCTTATCTAATTCTTATCTGTAAAACATTACACACACACACACACACACACACACACACACACACTCCCTGGACTCTTCCAAGATCTATTTTACAATGGAAAAAATAACAAAATAGCATCAAGGCCAATTTGTACTGTCCAAACATTTTTGGAAATGTAGCCTTCACTGAAGCATGGTCAACTTATCAAGGATACACTTTTACAGAAAACTGACCTCTAGCAACTATCAGTTGCCATAGTTTCTGTTTTAAGCTTGGAATGTCATTCCAAACTCCATTCCCTATGATGGGGTTTTATCTGGCTTGTAGAGGTCTTATTCCTGCTGTCACAATTATTGTAAGCTCATAGGTACAGCTGTCCTGCTGTGATCAGATTAAAACAATTTTCTTGTAGTCATCCATTGCCTCTGCCTCTTTCCACCCTTTATTCTCCAATGATTCCCGAGTCTTGAGTGGAAAGGCTCTGGTATATATGCTCCATTTAGGGCTGAGAATTCTATGGTTTCTTTTTCTCTGCATCTTGGCCAGTTGTAGTCCCCTGTGTTAATACCATCTACGTCAAATAGAAGCCTAGGGCCAAGAATAGTGTCATTCTTTTGGAATTATTTGCCAGAGAGTTGCCATGGCAGCCCAAACATTACAGGTTGTTAAAAATGCTCTTGGTTACCCTCCAGAATATGATTATAAGACCATATTTGGAAAGATACTATATATTTGAGTCATAGACTACAGATAAATCAATCTGATTGTGACCCAAAAGCTTCATCTATATTGGAAAGCTTGCATAATTCCACATGGTGCTATGCATGCTACCAAAGGAGTAAAGGAGTCATTAGTCTTGTCCATATGTGAATTCTTTGAACTAAAGTAATGACTGGAGTACCAAGGCCTGTCAACTGATATAAACAACTGAACATTATGGAAATAAGCTATCACTTTTTGAGTAGATTTAAATGGTTCTTCACAAGATTACACCAATTCCAGATGCAATTATCAAGCAAAAGTCTTATAGTAAGACAGATCATTGGCCCTAGTTGAGAATCTGCTACTATTGATCTGGTAAGTGGGCATAGTATGAAAGTAATTCTTCATGAGTTATGATTATACCCATAGATGAATGTATCTCTCAACCTTCATCAGGGATGCTTCTATTGCCAGCAGGTGATTATTCAGCTCTTAATTTTTAAAGCAACTAAGCCAAATTTAAAACAAGCAATGTGAAAGCATAGATTGTCTTAGCTATTTTTCTCATTGCAACATCAAAATGTAGGAAAAAATCAAGTTAAAAAGGAAAGAAGGAAGAAAACAAGGAAGAAAGGGAAGAAGGAAGGAAGGAAGGAAGGAAGGAAGGAAGGAAGGAAGGAAGGAAGGAAGGAAGGACAGACTTAAGTCCATGGTTTAAAAACACATTTCATGAGGAAGGAGATGTAGCAGTTGGTACTTGAGGCAAGTGGTTACATTCAGAAAGTGTTAGGAAGATAAATTTTTCTACTCAGCTTGCCTCAACTTCTCACATATTCCATCTCTCTCTCTCTCTCTCTCCTCTCTCTCTCTCTCTCTCTCTCTCTCTCTCTCTCTCTCTCTCTCTC
>NW_021620876.1:6942134-6943481 GCF_004785775.1 Grammomys surdaster
CTCTCTCTCTCTCTCTCTCTCTCTCTCTCTCTCTCTCTCTCTCTCTCCACACACACACACTCACATACACAAAGAGAGAGAGGGAGAAAGAGAGAGAGAGAGCAAGAATATCCAAGATACAATCTACAAACTCAAAAAGGTTGACAAGCAGAAGGACCCTAGTGAAGATGCCTCAATCCCACTTGGGAGGGAGATGAAAGCAATCATGGGTGGGAGCAGAGGGCGGGAGGGACCTGTCTGGGAGTGGGGAGGTAGAGGGGAAAGGGGGAAACATGATCAGGTATTAGGGGTAGAACAGGACTGAAGTCCTGAGAGGCAGCATAAAGAATAGAAACAGGCAACCTCAGGAAGTAGGAGGTAGGAGAACCCTCTAGAATGTATCAGGGACCTGGGAAGTTAAAGATGCACAGAACTCAAAGGATTGGACCTTAGATGAAATGCCCAACAGTGGGGAGAGGGAGTTTGTAGAGTCTACCTCCAGTAGAAAGACAGGATATCAAGTGGAGGGATGGAGTTGCCATCCCACAGCCAATAACTCTGACCCAGAATTTATCCTGTCTAAAAGAACTGCAGAGACAAAACTGGAGAATACACTGAGGGAAAAGAGGTCTGGTGACCAGCCCAAATTGGGATCCAGCTCAAGGAGAGGCTCCAAGGCCTGACGCTATGCTATGGTATGCTTACAGACAGGAGCCTAGAATGGCTGCCCTCCAAGAGACTCAACAAGCAGCTGAAAAAGTCAGATGCAGATACTTACACCCAACCAGTGGACAGAAGCCAGGGAATCCTGTAGTTGAATTGGGGAACGGCTGGAAGAAGCTGAGGAGGTAAGTGACCAGATAGGAAGACCAGCAGTCTCAACTGACCTGGACCTCTGATATCTCTAAGACACTGAGCCACCAACCAGACAGCATACACCAGATGTTATGAGACCCCTGACACATATACAGCAGAGGACTGCCTGGTGTGGCCTCAATGAGATAAGATGCACCTAACTCTTAAGAGACTTGAGGTCCCCCAAAGTGGAGAGGTCGGGTGCAGTGGAAGTGGGTGGAGACATCCTCTTGGAGACAGGGGAGGAGGAATGGAATGAGGAACTGTGAGAGGGCAGGCCAAGAGGGAGATAACAACTGATTGTTAAAAAAAGATATAATAATAATAATAATAATAATAATAATAATAGTGATGATGAAGGATGGGCCAGAAGAAGTAAGTAAGTAGTAGATTGGATTATTGATGAATAATCAATAGCAGCTTATCAAATCTGAGGAAAAGAAGTCTTTCTCACAGAGGACATAACTAACAGTGTAAAGATGATGATTCAGGTAAACCACATCAGCCTTGTTT
>NW_021620876.1:6943581-6949520 GCF_004785775.1 Grammomys surdaster
CTCCCCACCCTCAAAATTCCCACCCCCTGGGGCATCCAGCCTTCATGAGGTCAAGGTTCTCTTCTTCCACCTATGCCCAGCAGGGCCCTCCACTTTTACATATTCAGCTGAAGCCCTGGATCCCCCCCTAAGTGCTCCCAGGCTGGTGGTTTAGACCCTGGGAGCTGTGGTTGGTTGGTATTGTTGCTCTCCTCATGGTGCCACAAACCCTTTCAGCTCCTTCAGTCTTCACTCTAACTCCTCCATTGAGAACCCCGTGATCAGTTCAATGGCTAGTTGTGAGCATCTGCCTCTGAATATGTCTGACTCTTGAAGGCCTCTGAGGAGATATCCATATCAGGCTCTTATCAGCATGCACTTCCTGTCTTCCACATCAGCATCTACCTTTGGTGATTGCACATGGGATAGATACTCAGGTGGGGTGGTCTTGAGACGGCCCCTCCTTCAGTTTCTGTCCCTCACTTTGTCTCCATATTTGCTCCCTTGAGTATTTTGTTGCTCCTTCTAAGAAGGACCGAATCACCCTCACTTGGTCTTCCTTCTTTATGGGCTTCATGTGGCCTGTGAGTTGCATCTTGGGCATTTCAAGGTTCTAGGCTAATATCCAATAATCAGTGAGTGAATACCATGTGTCTTCTTTTGTGATTGGCTTACCTCACTCAGGATGATAATTTCTAGTTCCATCCATTTACCTAGGAACTTCTCAAATTCATTGTTTTTAATAGCTGAGTAATACTCCATTGTGTAAATATACCACATTTTTTGAATCCATTCCTCAGTTGAAGGACATCTGGGTTCTTTCCAGCTCCTGGCTATTATAAATAAGGCTGCTATGAACATAGTTGAGCATATGTCCTTGTTATATGTTCGAGCATCTTCTGGGTATATGCCTAGGAGTGGTATAGCTGGATCCTCGGGTAATGCTATGTCCAATTTTCTGAGGAACCGCCAGACTGATTTCCAAAGTGGTTGCACCATCTTGCAGTCCCACCAACAATGGAGGAGTGTTCCTCTTTCTCCACACCCTCGCCAGCATCTACTATCACCTGAGTTTTTAATCTTAGCCATTCTGACTGGTGTGAGATGGAATCTCAGGGTTGTTTTGATTTGCATTTCCCTGACGACTAAGGATGCTGAACATTTCTTTAGATGCTTCTCGGCCATTCGAGTTTCTTCCGTTGAAAATTCTTTGTTAAGCTCTATACCCCATTTTTTAATAGGGTAATTTGGTTGTCTGGAGTCTGATTTCTTGAGTTCTTTGTATATATTGGATATTAGCCCTCTATCAGATGAAGGATTGGTAAAGATCTTTTCCCAATTTGTTGGTTGTCGTTTTGTCCTATTGACAGTGTCCTTTGCCTTACAGAAACTTTGCAATTTTATGAAGTCCCATTTGTCAATTCTCGATCTTAGAGCATATGCCATTGGAGTTCTGTTCAGGAACTTTTCCCCTGTGCCCAAGTATTCGAGGCTTTTCCCCACCTTCTCTTCTATTAGTTTCAGTGTATCTGGTTTTATGTGGAGGTCCTTTATCCACATAGACTTGAGCTTTGTACAAGGAGATAAGAATGGATCAATTTTCATTCTTCTACATGTTGTCTTCCAGTTGAACCAGCACCATTTGTTGAAAATGCTGTCCTTTTTCCACTGGACAGTTTTAGCTCCTTTGTCAAAGATCAAGTGACCATAGGAGTGTGGGTTCATTTCTGGGTCTTCAATTCTATTCCGTTGATCTTCCTGCCTGTCTCTGTACCAATACCAGGTAGTTTTTATCACTATTGCTCTGTAGTACAGCTTGAGGTCAGGGATGGTAATTCCTCCAGAAGTTCTTTTATTGTTGAGAATAGTTTTCGCTATCCTGGGTTTTTTGTTATTCCATATGAATTTGAGAATTTCCTTTTCTAACTCTGTGAAGAATTGAGTTGGGATTTTAATGGGGATTGCATTGAATCTGTAGATTGCTTTTGGCAAGATGGCCATTTTTATTATATTAATCCTGCCAATCCATGAGCATGGGAGATCTTTCCATCTTCTGAGATCTTCTTCAATTTCTTTCTTCAGAGACTTGAAGTTCTTGTCATACAGGTCTTTCACTTGCTTGGTTAGATTCACACCAAGGTATTTTATATTATTTGCAACTATTGTGAAGGGTGTCATTTCCCTAATTTCTTTTTCAGTCTGTTTATCTTTCATGTAGAGGAAGGCTACTGATTTGTTTGAGTTGATTTTATAACCAGCCACTTTGCTGAAGTTGTTTATCAGGTTTAGGAGTTCTCTGGTGGAAGTTTGGGGGTCACTTAAGTATACTATCATATCATCTGCAAATAGCGATATTTTGACTTCTTCCTTTCCTATTTGTATCCCTTTGACTTCTTTTTGCTGTCTAATTGCTCTGGCTAAGACTTCCAGTACTATATTGAATAGGTAGGGGGAGAGTGGGCAACCTTGTCTAGTCCCTGATCTTAGTGGGATTGCTTCAAGTTTCTCTCCATTTAGCTTGATGTTGGCTACTGGTTTGCTGTAAATTGCTTTTACTATGTTTAGGTAGGGGCCTTGAATTCCTGATCTTTCCAAGACTTTTATCATGAAGGGATGTTGAATTTTGTCAAATGCTTTCTCAGCATCTAGTGAGATGATCATGTGGTTTTTTTCTTTAAGTTTGTTTATATAGTGGATTACATTGATGGATTTCCGAATATTGAACCATCCCTGCATTCCTGGGATAAAACCTACTTGATCATGATGGATGATTGTTTTGATGTGGTCTTGGATTCGGTTTGCTAGAATTTTATTGAGTAGTTTTGCATCGATGTTCATAAGGGAGATTGGTCTGAAGTTCTCTTTCTTTGTCGGGTCCTTGTGGGGTTTGGGTATGAGTGTAATTGTAGCTTCATAGAACGAATTGGGTAGTGTTCCTTCTGTCTCTATTTTGTGGAATAGTTTGAAGAGAATTGGTATTAGGTCTTCCTTGAAGGTCTGATAGAATTCAGCACTAAAACCATCTGGTCCTGGGCTTTTTTTAGTGGGGAGGCTTTTGATGACTGCTGCTATTTCCTGAGGGGTTATGGGACTATTTAGATGGTTTATCTGCTCCTGGTTTAACTTCGGTACCTGGTATCTGTCTAGGAAATTGTCCATTTCATCCAGGTTTTCCAGTTTTGTTGAGTATAGGCCTTTGTAGTAGGATCTGATGATTTTTTGAATTTCTTCAGTTTCTGTTGTTATGTCTCCCTTTTCAGTTCTGATTTTATTAATTTGGATACTGTCTCTGTGCCCTCTGGTTAATCTGGCTAAGGGTTTATCTATCTTGTTGATTTTCTCAAAGAACCAACTCCTGGTTTTATTGATATTTTGTATTGTTCTTTCTGTTTCTATTTGGTTGATTTCAGCCCTGAGTTTGATTATTTCCTGCCTTCTACTCCTCCTGGGTGTATTTGCTTCTTTTTGTTCTAGAGCTTTTAGTTGTGCAGTCAACTTGTTAGTGTGTGCTCTTTCCAGTTTCTTTTTGTAGGCACTTAGAGCTATGAGCTTTCCTCTTAGCACTGCCTTCATGGAGTCCCACAAGTTTTGGTATGATGTGTCCTCATTTTCATTGAATTCTAAAAAGTCTTTTATTTCTTTCTTTATTTCTTCCTTGACCAAGTCATCATTGAGTAGAGAGTTGTTCAGTTTCCATGTGTACGTGGGTTTTCCATTGTTTTTGTCATTATTAAAGACCAGTCTTAGTCCGTGGTGATCTGATAAGATGCAAGGGATTATTTCAATCTTTTTGTATCTGTAGAGGCTTGTTTTGTGACCAATTATATGGTCTATTTTGGAGAAGGTACCATGAGGTGCTGAGAAAAAGGTATATTCTTTTGTTTTAGGATGAAATGTTCTATAGATGTCTGTTAAGTCCATTTGGTTCATAACTTCTGTTAATTTCAAAGTGTCTCTGTTTAGTTTCTGTTTCCATGATCTGTCCATTGCTGACAATGGGGTGTTGAAATCCCCCACTATTATTGTGTGAGGTGTAATGTGTGTTTTGAGCTTTAGTAAAGTTTCTTTTATGTATGTAGGTGCCCTTGCATTTGGAGCATAGATGTTCAGAATTGAGAGTTCACCTTGGTAGATTTTTCCTTTGATGAGTATGAAGTGTCCTTCCTTATCTTTTTTGATTAATTTTGGATGAAAGTCGATTTTATTTGATATTAGAATGGCTACTCCAGCTTGTTTCTTGGGACCATTGGCTTGAAAAATTGTTTTCCACCCTTTTATTCTGAGGTAGTGTCTGTCTTTGTCACTGAGGTGCGTTTCTTGTATGCAGCAAAATTCTGGGTCTTGTTTGTGTATCCAGTCTGATAGTCTGCGTCTTTTTATTGGGGAATTGAGACCATTGATGTTAAGAGATATTAAGGAAAAATGATTGTTGCTTCCTGTTATTTTTTTTATTAGAGGTAAAGTTATGTTTGTATCTTTTTTGGGGGTTGTTGGAAGATTACTTACTTGCTTTTCCTAGATTGTAGTTTCCCTCCTTGTGTTGGCATTTTCCATCAATTATCCTTTGAAGTGCTGGGTTTGTGGGAAGATATTGTGCAAATTTGGTTTTGTCATGGAATATCTTGGTTTCACCATCTATAGTGATTGAGAGTTTTGCTGGGTATAGTAATCTGGGCTGGCAATTGTGTTCTCTTAGTGTCTGTATGATGTCAGTCCAGGCTCTTCTGGCTTTTATAGTCTCTGGTGAGAAGTCTGGTGTAATTCTTATAGGTCTGCCTTTATATGTTACTTGACCTTTTTCCCTTACTGCTTTTAGTATTTTTTCTTTGTTTTGTGCATCTGATGTTTTGATTATTATGTGACGGGAGGTATTTCTTTTCTGGTCTAGTCTATTTGGTGTTCTGTAGGCTTCTTGTATGTTTATGGGCATCTTGTTCTTTAGGTTAGGGAAGTTTTCCTTCATAATTTTGTTGAAGATATTTACTGGCCCTTTAAGTTGAGAATCTTCATTCTCATCTATACCTATTATCCTTAGGTTTGGTCTTCTCATTGTGTCCTGGATTTCCTGGATGTTTTGAGTTAGGAGTTTTTTGCGTTTTGCATTTTCTTTGACAACTGTGTCAATATTTTCCACCGTATCTTCTGCATTTGAGATTCTCTCTTCTATCTCTTGTATTCGGTTGGTGATGCTTGCGTCTGTGACTCCTGATCTCTTTCTTAGGTTTTCTATCTCCATGGTTGTCTCCCTTTGAACTTTCTTTATTGTTTCTATTTCTAGTTTCAGGTCCTGAATGTTTTTGTTTAATTCCTTCTTTGTGTTTTCTTCCATTTCTTTAAGGGATTTCTGTGATTCCTCTTTAAGGGCTTCTATCTGTTTACTTGTAGTCTCCTGTATTTCTTTAAGGGAGTTACTTAATTCCTTCTTATAATCCTCTATCATCATCATGAGAAGTGATTTTAATTCTGAATCCTGCTTTTCAGGTGTGATGGGGTGTTCAGGGCTTGCTATATTGGGAGAATTGGGCACTGATGATGCCAAGAAACTTTGGTTTCCGTTGCTTATGTTCTTGCGCTTGCCTTTCGCCATCTGGTTAACTCTAGTGGTACCTGCCCTCACTGTGTAAAACTGGAGTCTGTATTTCCAGTTATCTTGCTTATTGCAGAGCTCCTCAGAGTCCAGAGGTCTCTGTGGTCTTATGCTCCTAATCTCCTGGGTGGAATAACTCCTGGGACTCAGGCCACCTCTTGGATCTGGAAATCCTTCTGCTCTGAGTGCAGTGGGTCCTCGATGACTCAGGATTCAGTTTCAGCTGCTCTGAGTGCAGTGGCTCCAGCTGCTCTGAGTGCAGTGGCTCCTGGATGACTCAGGATTCAGTTTCTCAACAGGACAGGAGCAGACCGACTCTGTGTCACCTGCTCTGAGTGCAGTGGCTCCTGGATGACTCAGGATTCAGTTTCTC